>NW_022196903.1:111398373-111399688 GCF_008632895.1 Mastomys coucha | reverse complement strand
CCTCTTCTGGTGCGTCTGAAGACAGCTACAGTGTACTTACATATAATAAATAAATAAATCTAAAAAAAGAAACTTGTTGACTGTCATTCAATGGTCTCTCTAATTTGGTAATTTGAGAAATAGGTCCAATATTGTACAATCCATATACACTTTCTGCTTGTTTGTATGTGACAGTGTCTTGCTGTGTACCACATAATGGTCTTGACATCATGCTTCTCCTATCTCAGCCTCTCTATTAGTAGGATTGTTTATTTCATGTTTTTTACACTATACTATGGTTTTCAGAACAGCTTACATATTTCAAAAGTATTTATACAGCCAAAAGAAATGTAGACATTTAACTGGGGAGGTAGCTTGTAAGAGAACAACAAAGAGTGAGACTGAATGCTTTGCTTGACATTTGTAACCATTGCATCAAGTTTGAAGAAGAGGACTTTATAAGTTACTCTTTCTCTGAGATGAATGTTTTTCAAAATCATCACAGCCAATGAACCAGATTCTTACCCTCACCTAATGTCTGTGCACCCTCCAAGCAGAATCATTGTTCATTGAAACAGTTGGTGAATGACTTTATGGATAGACCATCTCAATATATACACCATTTCTTAAATGAGTGTGACCTGTTCTCTGTGGGCTGAGAATAAAGACACTCACTCAAGTCAAATAGCTTTGACCATAGCAGAAAGTCTGTATTCAAAAATCGTGCCTACAATTCATTCCTTGGTGCAGCAGAAATATCAACTCTCAGCTTAACTATGATGGAGGTAAAATCCTTTGGTGATGTGAGGGTCATTGCAGTACAGCCTTATTACAATGAAACCCAATGTCTAAAAATTGTTCTTATTTTGGGCTTGTACCACAGTAAGAGCCACGATTTTAAGCTCTACTAAATACAAAACAAACAAACAAACAAAAAGACTTTATATATTTATGTTCATTTAAAAAATACTAGAAGTGATGTATTATTTTAAAATATACAGTTAATATGTTTGGAATTATTTAAAATTTATATTAAGAAAAACATACGTATTTTCAGTATTGCTGTAGACAAGCATCTACATAAGACTGTTAAATTGAATGTTTTATATCAAACAACTTTTATAATACTCATTTTTAATGTTATAATATTTTATAAATTTTAAAGAATATGACAAAAAAGGGTATTGTAGGTATTGAAGGGGAGTCTCTGGGAGGAGTTGGGGTACAAAAGGGAAACAAGAATTTGATTTAGCCTGGCGGTGGTGGCTCATGCCTTTAATCCCAGCACTTGGGAGGCAGAGGTAGGAGGATTTCTGAGTTTGAGGCCAGCCTGGTC
>NW_022196903.1:111387350-111392493 GCF_008632895.1 Mastomys coucha | reverse complement strand
TGTTCAGGTCTCAGAAACTCACCCGAGAGAAAATGGCGAATCCCGCCCGGATCTCTGGGCTAAGGCCTTAAAAATTGTTTTAAAGGAAGTATTTGAAATAGATGGTAAAGCTAATTCTCAAAAACACATAGGTTGTTAAATGAAAATGCCAGTGCCAGGATTGGTTTACCACTCTACCAACTGTTGTTCATTGATGCCCTTGAATTGCCCCCAAACAATATAGGTAGGCAGTACCACTGCTCTTGGTTGTTCATCAGAATTAGATGTCAAAATTGTACTGCCAAAGAATCGACATATCTTGGTCATTAGACATAAGGGAATCAAGCTGAAATTGGCCTGGAAACTCCCCCACCCCATCCCCGCTGGTCAGTTCTCATAATGTCATAAGGGAGCCTGTAGGCTTCCGGAAGAAAACTGTCATTTAGTCTTACCCTGCTGTGGAGTCTGTGAACATTAATACCAGTGGACCAGGCAAGATGTGCCCATGGGTGCTTTAGTGGCATGTCTCTTGATGGGGTAACGGACCAAAGGCATCCTGATTGAGTTTGAACCCTGCTCCACAGGATTCAAGTCTGCTATGTTAAACTGAGTGAGGACAAAGGTGGAGAAGTCATAGTCCTAGGGGGGAGGCTGGTTTTCTAAATGGACATGCTGTGTTTGTCAAATTGCCTTTTACTTAAATTGTGTCTGTATATTAGTGTTGCTGTCCACTCTGCTTAGAGAAACTCTTTTGTTCTGTGGGCAATGAGAACTGCAGAGACTCATGACAAGTCAAAGTAATTAGAATAAGGGGGTTTTCAGAGGGGAAACCAGGAAAGGGGATAACATTTGAGATGTAAATAAAGAAAATACCTATTAAAAAAAGAGAAAAAAATAAATAAATAAAACTGAAAAAAAAAAAAGAAATACAAGTTAGTAGGCATTCAAGCAAACTTACAGTAATGTTAGGTACTGGTTTAGTTAATGACAGAAATAAGTTTTATTTGGTCGCCTGTAGATGTTTTCAAAGTTAGAGAGTAAATAGCTAGAAACAAGCAATGTTTGCGTATTTGGATATCTTATAGATAGATAGATAGATTGTCTTCAAAAGCCTCAGAGGTCTACAGAATATGACATTTAAAGATTTTTTTATTAATAAAAGGCCTTTTGACATAAAAAAGAATCGACCTCTCTTCTACTGCCTTGTGGGATCCAAGGATCAAACTCAGGTCCCCAGGTTTGACAGCAAGTGCCTTTCCTCGCTGAGCCCTATCGCTGGTCCCTAATTTCATGTTTTATTGACCACTCATCTTACCTTTTCAGGGATTTATTTGTTTTTCATTATTTCCTCACATTTCCTAGAGACTGTATTTTTCCTATTGATTGTTACATCACTGATCTTCCATTTTGCCCCGTGTAGCATAAACTCCATCTCATTGATCACTTTGCTTCCTAAACACTACGTATAGATCGCACATCTTAAGGTACATGAATTCCCCAAAGTACAAAGGCCCACATCAGTTACTCAGGCGGCAGCATGAAGCTCTAAGTGCCCCCACCCCCGATGTACCATTATGCTCTCTGGCCAAGATGCAGGCCCAGCCCACAAAAGAGTATCAGTTAACAGCTTTCCTCACTTCACCAGAACCACACCTTCACAGCTGTTCAACGTTAGTCTCCCAGTGTTATCTGTGAGAGAGCCCCAGGTGTCAGCTCCTGTCATTTGCCAGCTCGGCCAACCCTTGGTATTGAGAGAGGATTCATTCCAGGACCCCTTGTAGATGTCAAAATCCTAGGATATTCAAATCTTCCCATAAACTCATGCAGCACTATGTATGGCTGAGGCACAATCCTCCCATACGCTTTAGCCTCTGCATTTGTCAGGAAATGCTGTGAATAGAGCTGTTATTCTGTACTGTTTAGGGACTATTGACAAGAAAGAGTCTGTATGCATTCAGGACAGACATAATCAACCCCCACTCCACAGACATGCTGATTCTGAAAATGAACATGGAGGACTGACTATGCCACATGGGTTTCGTTCCTATCACTATGAAGGAGAATGTTCTAGAGCCCTGTCATTTTCACTTACCGAGCTATATTTACAACGATGACTTCTGTAATAACGTTTTCAAACAACAGTTTATTGTTAATCCTTGAGTTGGGTTAGAGTAACAGAGGAACCAAGAATTGAGGATCGCAGGAAGATTCCAGGTGGTTCCCAAGCCTGGGGCTAGCCACAATGAGGCACCCTGGGGAGCAAGTCTGAATTCCTTCTGGGGTACAGCATAGATTCCCTAGACTCTCGGATCTCTGCCTGAGGCTGGAGTGCCCTAGGATGGCTCTCTAGGGACACAATAGCTGCAGTGAATCTCTCAGCAGAGGTGCACAGGGATCCCCAGGTACACGAGAAACACCAGGCCTGCAAAGCTTCATGTTTCATGTCTGTAAATGATTTCCATCACAGAACTTCTCAGAACTTTTATGTATGACTCTCCAAGAATGGGACAAGCAATCGTGCTCCAAACTCCATGTGACTTAGGCCTCTATCTCCCAAGCATGCTGGAAAGAAGCCCATCCATTATTAGCGGGGTATCTACCATGTGCCCATCTTACTCCTGTCTCCACGTGCACGGCTTCCATAGAGGTTTCTGGCTGCCTGCCTGCCTGCCCCTCCTTGAGTCTTTTACAGGTGACGAGCTGGCTGCCTAGCCCAGGACACAGATCAATGGATTTGAACCACCAACAGAAGCCTACAGAATGAGAAGCTCCAGTTTAGGAACAAAGGGTCAGAGTAGAAAGCGAGGGTCCTAAGCCTCCACACATAGAAGGAGATCTGCATATAGGTTTTGTACTCTGTCCCTCTGGTATGTCTGCCCTGGGCCAGGATCCTTTGGCTCAGCCAATGACATCTGAGAGTCTAGTCTCATTAGGAGGTCTATGGCCCAGCAGGCTAACCCAATTTGGGCAGGGAAGGAGATGGAGACTCAGCCACTGGCTGCTCAGTCACACACTTGTCATTTGTGATCAGTAGTTTCAGTTGTCAATTTGACACAAACTATGATCGCCCAGAAAGAGAGTCTCAAGAGTTGTCTTTAACAAGTTGAGTTTGTCTGCAATGGGGGACTGTGGGACTGTTTTGATTATGTTAATTGATGTGGGAACACCCAGCCCACTGTGGGTGGCATCATTCCCTAGGCAGGGGATCCTGGACTAGAGGGTGCCAAACACGTACACTCATTCTCTCCCAGCTCACAACTGTGGATATGCTTTAATTAGCTGTCTTGAGAGCCTCATACTGTTACTTCCTAAATGATTTCCCCCTTAAAACGATTTTTGTTGAGATGTCTTATCACAGCAACAGACATGAAACTTGGAAATCATTCATTCTACAGAATGCGCTAAAGGGGGTGTAGTAGAGGAGAACTGTTGGAAGACTGAAAGGTCAGCACAGACAAAGGCTGCCCCTCCCACCAGAAAGGCAGGGGACCCCTGCACAGAGCATGTCCATGGATGTGAAAGGCACGGCTCAGACAAGGCATAATGAGTATTCATGAGGTGAAGATGATGGGATGCACAGGGATTATGGAGGGAAGTGCCAGGGCTGCAGGATGACCACAGGATGGGGACTGTATATAAAACAAAAGGGCACTGATCATTTCTCAGAGAACTGGCATGACCTTCCCAAAGTCTTTGCTCTTCCTGAGTGGGGAACAGGCCCTCTGTATGGGAGCTCTGGGGCTTTGGCTCTGTGAGCAAAGAGGACAGACTTCTTACCAACTGTAAGTGGTATTGTAGGTGGTGGTCAGAGGCAAGCAAGCTCCCTGTCTGCAGTTCACACCTGGCCCACATGGAGCTCCAGCAAGCAAAGAGAGAGTACACTGATAGCCTGTAGAAGACATGCCTGGGTCATGCTCCATAGAAGCTTGGATGTATAATCCTCAGGAAAATATGTTCTGGATACTCCCTACTTAGTCCCTGCCCTGCCCGACAAGAACACTCAGAAACTCAATTTCTGTAATTGCTCAGTTGATGTAATTGCTTGAATGACAATGGTCCCCAAAGGCTCAAGTGTTGAAATACTTGGTCTCCAGTTGGTTCAACTGTTAGAAAAGTACAGGAGGTATAGCCTTCTGGGAAGAAGTGTGCCATTGGGGGCAAGCTTTGAAGTTTCAAAACACATCACTCCCAGTGCTCTCTTTCTCTCTCTGCCTCCTACTTGGGGATGAATATAGGAGCTCTCAGCGGTTCTAGCCAACATATGTGCTGCAAGCTGCCATGCTGCCTGCTCCAGATGGACTGTAACGCTCTGAAACGGTAAGCCCAGTTAAACAGCCTCTTCTGTAAGTTGCCTTGTTCGTGGTGCCTTTAAAAAGCAATAGAAAAGTAACTAAGACATTCAGTGTCATCCCTGGGGTTATTTCCAGCTTGAAAAGACCCTGGGAGAAAGCAGGAAAACCACTCTGAATAGAAAACACTTCTGGGAGGGCGCCACATTTCAGAGAAGAAGCCACTGTGTCAGAGAAAGGAGTCTTGGCTACAGGCCCCAGCCAGAGGCCAGAAAGGGCCTGTCCAGTGCAGAGCGTAGAGCTGAAGCCTCGGTGTTTGGCCCTTGCTTGTAAGAGAACAAGCTGTTCCCTAGACTCATTACAGAGAGGTGCCAGCTCAGCTAAATGCCAAAGTCAGCATCACAAGGACGCGGAGGGGGAAACAATATCCCCATCTCACTGAGGTTTGTTACTTTGAACCATTTGTCACTTGCATGGAGCACTGCTACTGGGGATTCTTGTGGCCCTGAGGTCAGGCAGCACAGATGATAATTTGGCAAGACACGTGACAGGCAGGTACTAGGCTACTACCATCTATGCCACAAGGTAGTGAGAGAGCCTTTCCTGCCAGGTACTGAAGAGGACCAGTGCCACCTGGGGCTGCATCAGGGCCCAGCATCTGTACCCATGCAGGCCTGCCTGAAGGAGGTAGTGGCAGATAAGCCCAGTCCCACCAAGCACAGACCAGTTATCAAGACAGTTGATAACCCTAGTTACTCCCGTGGCCAAATTTTAATAGCCCTAAAGCACCCATCTACCATACCCAAAGACTACAGAGGGACAACCATACCCAGGGACTACAGAGGGACAACCATACCCAGGACTACAGAGGGACT
>NW_022196903.1:111385296-111385598 GCF_008632895.1 Mastomys coucha | reverse complement strand
GCACCCTTGCACCCCTGCACCCCTGCACCCTTGAGCACTTGCACCCTTGCACCCCTGCACCCTTGCACACTTGCACCCCTGCACCCTTACACCCTTGCAACCTTGCACCCTTGCACCCTTACACCCCTGCACCCCTGCACCCTTACACCCTTGCAACCTTGCACCCTTGCACCCTTGTACCCCTGCAACCCTGCACCCTTACACCCTTACACCCCTGCACCCCTGCACCCTTATACCCTTGCAACCTTACACCCTTGCACCCTTGCACCCTTGCACCCCTGCACCCTTGCACCCTTGCACCC
>NW_022196903.1:111296047-111385256 GCF_008632895.1 Mastomys coucha | reverse complement strand
ACCCTTGCACCCTTGCACCCTTGCACCCCTGCACCCTTGCACCCTTGCACCCTTACACCCCTGCACCCTTACACCCTTGCACCCCTGCACCCTTGCATCCTTGCACCCTCTGCCTCCTGGACAGGAGAAGCTCTAGGATAGAAGACATGTCTCTCAGATGGACCATGTCAACCCAGATCAGTCTTTAGATTTATCTCTGACTCCTGCTTCCATGTAGGCATCCCTGGCCACAGGACCTAGTCAGCCAGGAAGGAGAGGGCCATCCTGTGGAGACTTCTACCTGTCTGAGATCCCTCCACAGAGTGGTTCTTCAGCAAACTGTAAGTGTTCTGGATGTGGCTGTAGAAGACATGCCCGGGTCATGCTCCATAGAAGCTTGGATGTATAATCATCTGAAGAGATGTTGGTGGCCATTCCTGCCTCCCTTTCCCTTACTCCTGTTTGCTCCATATACAGCTGAACTTCCAGTCTGTTCCCATCCATCTCTGCCTGCCACATGAATTCCATCTTGCTCTTCAATGGCACTACCTACCTCTGAATTCACTCTGGGTGGTCCTGTCCTGAGAACTTGCCATACATTTCAGTCCATACGGTTATATCAAGTACTTAGAAAGTACTTTTTAAAAAATCAGCTCCTCACTTGGGCCCATAAGGAACTAAAAGTAGAATTAAAAGCCTGGCATCTCTTTATTTTTTTATGTCTACTTAACTTTAGGCCACTTTCTTGCCTTTGTGAAGACATTTGTGTGTTAGCAACTCAAGGAATTTCTTCCCCAAACCCATGACACCTAACCAACCTCACACACAAAGAGTAACTAAGGTATCTTGCCTTCAGCTTTTACAAAGTCTTGTTGCAGCTCTCCAGATGGCCCCTAAAGGTTATTGTCTTAAGCCTGTGAGAAGCTTGTATCCCAAGAACAGCAGAGAGTCTCAGGATAGGCCATCGGCACGCCCCACTCAGATGAGAGCAATTATTCATGATGATAAGGTTGTGTCTTAGATCCTAGTAATCATGGAGGCCAATATAATTCCCTCAAGAACTAAGCACTTCTCCAGACTACTCTGCAGAATTAGAACTGGGGTGGTGACCAACCAGACCACGCCTTGACTAGGACTGACTCATTAGGCGTACATCTTGCCCCAACTCCAATCACTCCTATAAGCTGAAGCTCGTATCAGTATCTTAAAAGATGAACCCAGGGTCATTAGACTCCTTTGTTCATTCTTCTTCCAAGTCCACATTGATTAAATCTCCCTCTCAGGTCTTTGCCATGACTTCTTGATTTAACTGGTTCTGGGGACTGTAGTTTTACTAGCTTGGTCAGCCTGATGGTGCTGCTAGCTTAGGGGCTTTTGCCCCAAAGCTCCAGTCTCACCATGGATCTGAGAACAGAGAACGTCCGCCCAACACTTTTACTGTGAAGTGTGCGTGAGACCCTACAGTGGCCAAGCTACTGATTTCGGTCATGCCTCTAGAGGATGAGCCTTGGAGTTCCCTCAGCACTAAGGCAGCCCATAATACTGTCTCTTTAAAACAGCAGAGCAAATCCTGGTAATCTCCATGCAGACCTCAAGGTCCCTGGCGATGAGCTGCACAGTCACATACACACATCTGCAGGAACCTCCACCTCCCTAGGCTCATGGGAGCTAATTACATCACAGGAAACTGTAGTGTGGATCTCACATCATCCTGAATGTCCCTAGTGGAGGGGTTGAGACAGAGCACATGTGGCAGAGCTAACAAGCAAGGCTCAGCTGCTGCAGATGTTCACCACAGCTGGAGGACAGCCAGGTATCATGGGCAGCTGGCCCAGGGATGAGCCATTCTGAGGCCAGTATCTGCAAAGTGATTCTGAGCAGAGGCCTTTAGTTCGAACTGTTTCTCCACTTAGATGCCTGGCCTGGGGTATGAGGCTTCCAGGATTTGGCACAGTGGGAGCATCAGCACTGGAACCTTCATGATGACTGGTAGAATGCTCTGAGTGTAGAGGCACAGACCACAAGAAGTGTCCGTGATGGGAGAAACTTGCACTCAAAAATCAGCCTGCTGAATAAGATGAGGTGAAGTACCAAGTCATTGATGCACAGGCATGTGACCTAGAACAAAGCAAGTCCACAAGACAATAACCTCCGAACTGAAACATTTTTATCCTGGGGAGGGTGCTCCTTAAGACACCATGAAGTTCCAGCTTGAAATATTCCCTCCAGGTCATTAAGGTATAAAAACAAAACAAGTCTCAACAAGTCCCTGAAGCTTACAAGATTCACAAGGTCTCTCCTTTGCTCAAGGTTACATAAGCAATAAGGGCTGCTAGGAAGAGAGGAGCCCCTCTGATGTAATGAGCTGTCTACAAATTCTGGAGAGAGCCCAGGATGTAGCTTTCGTGAATCATTCATTGCCCGTGCTGTGGTGGGCATACTCTGGCAAGTAACTCCTCACCTGTACTCTTAACAAGTATTTCCAGTATACTCATTGGCTCACCAAGGTGGACCCGGGTAGAATCATATCTTGGGTCTGTTGCCAGTGTCCTGTCCAGGATGACAAGACGTTTGTTTACATCTCCCTAGGAAAAGTCTCACGTAATGTAAAGGAGCAGGCTGCAGAAAGGACCATTCCGCCAGAGAAGCCTTTCTGGAGGAATGAGCTGAGGCTGAGAGAGAACAAGACAATTGAGGAGAGGGGGGTCGGGAGAACCCAAGGCAAGGGAGGCAGACAGAGCCACAAGAAGAACCTGCTGCGTGCAGCCACTTGCAGATGTAGTACTGTGGAGCCTGCCAGACTTTCCAAGTGTCAATTCAGTTTCTTGTTTGTTTGCTTGTTCTTTAAGTTACTTGGTTTGTTGTTGTTGTTGTTGTTTCTCTTTTTCTTTCAGATGCTGGCAAAAGCTTAAGCATGCTTTCCCTGAAGCTTTGGGCTTTCTCATTCCTCTGAAGCTACTCCTCCCGACTGCCCTTGCCGGTTACGCCCGCCCTCGTAGCTGCCTCCAACCTCCACTACTGAGCCCGCCTGCTTTCTTGCAGCCCAGACCAGCTTCCTCTTTTCTCTCTCCTCCTGGCAGCCGCCTGGGGCTTACATCCTGCCCGCTCTGTTGTTTCTTCTCAAACTCTAATAAAATTATCCTTAGTCTTAAAAAAGGGCAGTATGCTAGCATAGGGACCACTGCTGGGACTGGGGGCTTCTGCCTGCAGGAAGGTCTGTATGGAAAGGGGCAGAGGCCACCTGTCACTTGGCTAATGTGGGAAGAATAAAGGAAGGCACAGGGCCAGTGGAGGTAGCCAGAAGTGAGGGGTCCCAAGGACAAAGGGCTGACACAGCTGCTGCTGAGCTATGGGAGAGGCCTGCTGTGCTAGGGATGAGAGACATCCTGCACTAGGGGAGCCAGGTAACAGTTGGGGCTGAGGTAGCTGAAAAACAGAGGTGGGGGTGGTGTGCTGTGGGCAGTTGCAGGATGTGCTAAATGAGGAAAAATACAGTGGGCTTCAATGGTGCAGAAAACAGGATGATTCCCAGTGAGGTCCAATGGGCTGCTCTCAGGACTGAAACCATGTAGCGTTGGGAGTGGGCCCCCCAGCTTTAAGACCACTGTCCTTCCCCTGTTTCTACGCCTTCTCCAGCCAACTATTCCACACCCAGGGTATCCCTGACTTGTGTTCTTGGGCTTTAGTGAGAAGGCACCTCATCTTGATAAAGATTACCATTCCCAAACACACATGGAAATCACCTCAGAGAAGACATGGGGGCTATGTCAAGCTCTGGGAAGTCAGTTGCCTTACAAACGCTAATTCTTGTCAAGTCCTAGTAGTTTCCATGCCTTAATCAGGAGCCACATGGGCCTCAGCCACACACACACACACACACACACACACACACACACACACACACACACCCGGGCAGGGCAGCATTTGTCAGTACTTCCAGGGAGAGTTGGAGATTTCCCAAAGCCTTCTTCCCTTGGGAGTATCTTTGTCCCCTCTGCTTAAGTTCTGGCTCCTCCCTTGAGCAACCAGAAGAAGAAGAAGCAGTGGTGTCCCCCTACAGGCTCAGGGCCTGCAACAGCAGCTTCAATGCTGCCTATCTGTCTTTGGATCTCTTCCCTCTGGACCCTCAGCCCTCTACCACGGAGAGTTCCCCAGACCTCCCCTGGGGTGAGAGAAGCATGACTTCCTAGGTATATTGGGGTGGTGCTACAGGAAGGGCTCCAGATCGACCACCCAGCTCCTCCCTTGTTCCAGAAACTTCTGTGGTTCCTGTGTATGGAAAGAACCAGAGAACAGAAGGGTGAGATGGGCTGCTCATCTCTGTTGCGAGCCTCCTTCCCCATCTGCCACCCCAGGGGAATCCCACTGCCCTCACCCTCTGGAAACAGGTGGGAGTGGTTCTGGCTGGTTTTGGTCTCCTAGATCTGGAGACATGCAAAATTGCAGCGCTCTCATGGCTGGGCATGGTGCTGGGATAGCCTGTCAGCAGTCAGATACAACACAAGCCTTGTACCAATTAAATGGAGATGCCCTCCGTGTATATCTGGCGAAAGCGAGAGTGGAGGGTATGGAGGGATGTTTATGGAGACGTGCAAGGATACTGCTTGAACCCATCAATTTACCTCAGTGCATATGCCTGGCCCGAGGTGAGATTTAATTAAGGCCAAATCAGCCACAAGCTTTGGCTCTTCATGCTGAGGCTGAGCAAGATGGGCATGCTGAGCTGACCTTTCTTTTCTCCAAGACTGCACAGTTAGGTCCCCGCTCTACTTCTGTGTCCCTGATCCCTCTGGTTGCCAGGCCTGGTTCCAGAACCTGACCTCTGCTGTTTGACAGGCACTGTGAAGAGATGACGATGCCTGGCTGGCCGCCCTGGGAGGCTCAAGGTACACAGCATGCTCCCTGGAGTACCCATGTAAGAGGCTGTGTCCTCTCAGTACAGTGGCCAGTGACAGGATCTGGGTTCCCTCTAGGTCACTCTGTCTAGGACTGGGTACTCAATCCCCAAATGACATGGCAGTGACTCCGTGGTCTTCTTCTGGGAATGAGGTAAGCGTAAGGCAAACCCTGAGCAGAATGAATCCCCAGAAGAGCCTCCGTGGGGGCCAAGAGAGGGGAACACAGGCCCCCTTCTTCAGAAGGACATGCATGATGGCCAAGAGTGGTGAGCAGGCCACCTTTCCCCTCGGAAAACCCCTGTCAGGGTAAAAGGGTGTGACCTTAGTCCATTCCTCTTCAGAAGAACCCATGGGAAGGCAGAGAAAGAATACCTCTGCTGAGTCCGGCCAAAGACACTTGAGGAAGGATGCAGCTAAGACGGATCCCAAAGAGTAATTAAGAATGTCAGTTCAAAATAACATCCATCTACAACCACCCATCTCATGTTCAAAATAACATCCATATACAACCACCCATCTCATGGCTGTCAGGGCACAGGCACTGATACAAGACAGGAAGGGGAAGAAAGGGATTAGAACACCGAAGCCCGAGACAGACTAATCCCTGGTCTGGTCTCCAGAGCTGGATGCTCAGCCCAAGCACCTTGAACCTCTGCATTGAAGCCAAAGTTCCAGGAAGGAGCAAGGGGGACGGGTGGTGTCTACTTACCATGTGCCCTGCCTCTCGAACCCTAGGTCAGAACCAAATAGAGACCTGGAGGATCCCTGCACCTGAGGTTAGGAGTAGCCAGAGTCTCTGTACCTGGTGAAGCGGGGTGGCTGCCCACCTTTCTTTTCAGGACAGAAAAAAGATGCCACATCCCTGCTACCTTGCTGTATTCTTGCCTGCATTCTACACAGAATCTCCAAGCTACTTCTGGTTCCTGATGAAGTCCCTGCTCCCTACTCACTGCTCTAGGGCACCGGGGACCAGAGGCAGAGGGCATAAGCTCTGTACAAACATCCTGCCGTCTCCCAAGGATATTTTCTTTAATAAAAGACTGTGGAAATGTCAGCCAGTCTAAACAAATAGCAAGTTTTATGGAGCTTGAACAGCCTGCATACAATCCTGGAGGTGACTTTGGGAAAAATCAGACCAAAAAGCAGGCACAGAACCTTTCAATATGGGAGCATTTAGGGTCATGATGGCTGAAGCAGAGATGAGCCCCAGGAAGGAAGGAGATGTACCCCACAGCCTGGAAATACTGTGTCTGTTCCTGGTCTCTAAGGGACTGTCCTCGCTACTTTTCTATTGTGACAAAACACCATGACCAAGGCAACTTATAGAAGAAAGAGTTTATTAGGGCTTTCAGTCCCGGGGGTTAGTTCACGACCACCAAGGCAGGGAGCATGGCAACAGGCAGGCATGTGTGGCATTGACACAGTAGCTGAGAACTTACATCCACAACTGTGAGGCAAAGAGAGATCACTGGAATAGTGAGGGCTTTTGAAACCTCGAGGGGCACCCCCAGGGAGACCACATCTTCCCGAACAGTTCCACTAACTGGGGACAGAGTATTCAAACATATGAGCCTATTAGGGGCATCCTAATTCAAATCATCACAGGGACTAAAGTCACGTCAGTTAAGGATTCTCTTCTGAAGACCCCAGGCAAAGGAACAAAGTGGGTGGGTGATAGTGGACACCTGTGGACAGTCTTCCACACACACATCAGAGGTCTGCCTTCTTGGAGCATCAAAGTTTTTGCTTCATTTCCCCTGTGTCAGGGAGGTCCCACTCAGGACTTGGGTCTAGGGAAGCTGCTAAGCCCAGCAGTGGAGAAGTATTTGTTCCCTCTTGCCTACAGGCTTCGATCCTGCTTGGTTTAGGGGCAGAGGTTCAGACTCATGACAGCAAACAGACCTGAGGATCTAGAGACCTACAACCATTAAGGTTTGGAGTTCAGAGGCAGTAGTCCATGAGCACTCACGCGTCTCCCAGGCAACAAGGATCCAGTTCTAACCATCCTCAGTATATGGGTAAGAAGAAATGGGTTGGAGACATGGCAACACACACAGATCTGCATACAAAGAACAACAAAGAAGGAAGTCAATGCCTCTTTGCTTAGAGTTTGGTACAACACAAGGGATGGCCACCACCATTGTCTGTGCTTTGCAGGGACTCTGAGGAAGGTGAGGAGAAGTACGATGGCATCTTTATAGTAGACAGAAGGAGGTTTCTGATGCACCCTGGGGACACTGGAGTCAATTGGCTGGAAGCAGGAGTGTGTGGTTGGGAGCGGAGTGGGGTGAATTTAGGCTTTTTCTGACTACTCCTAAGTAGAGGGGTTTAGAAAATTTGTCATTATTGATCAAAGTCTGGTCCTTTAGGGTCAATTATTACACAGGTTATTATGCTGATTCCTAAGCTGTTCCTAGAGACAGGTTGGTTCTTAGGAATATACTGTCTCTAGACCCTTCCTGCCTCACTCTCAGCCTCCTATCTGCCATAGAACAAGTAACCTCTGCCACATGCTTCTGCCCCAAGATGTTCTGCCTCTATATGAGCCCAGAACCACAGTGCCCAGGGAACATGGGCTGAAACTCTGAGCCAAAAGGAAGCCTTCCTTAAGTTGTCTTACTAGGTACTGGGGTCACAGCAGTGAACGGTGATCAATACAGTCGATCACCTAGGAGCTAGAACCAACATCAGTGGTTCTACAGCCATAGCTGGGCCTCCATGAGCAGTAGAGAGAAGGTAAACAGTGTTCTTGTCAGACATCTGAGGGACCAGAAATCTGTGGAAAGAAGCAATGCTAAATGGGATCAGAAGGTAGGTCAGACACAGACATTCATTTTCTGCCTGGGTATCTCTTATTTAAGAGGTCTATCCTTGGCAACTAGCCACCATGCCATGAGGAAGCCCAGGGTTCCTGAAGAGGAACGGCAAAAATATGTGCTCCCCAATCTGCCAGAGTAGGGAGCTGGTCCCTCCCACACCCAGCCCAATGTGCAGTTTCAGGAGCAAAATCCACTTTGTTGGTCAAACTGCTAAGCTTCTCAAGGCAGGGAGTTGAGCATCAAGAGGTAACAACATCAGTATTTGGGGGCCCTTTTTCTATTCTGACCCTCAAGTTGAGTGTTGAGGAAAGCAAAGTTAAGCTACCACACTATGCCCTTCATGTCAGACTCTCATCTGGGAGTGTCCCAACCCTGAGGAACACAGGGCCCAAGTGGCCTTCTATCCCACCCAGCCTGAGGCCCCAGACAAGGCTAGACCTGGAAGCCAGAATCCCCGTCCCTTTAAAGCATAGCTCCACTGTCATGAGCAGACACGCTGTCTCATGCAATGCACATAAGAAACCTGTGTTCAGGACTTACTTTTCACATAAGAATAAGGCTCCAGAGTGAGTTGAGTCCCTTGTCTCACGTGTCCCCACTTGACCTTGGAATAAGCACATTGGGGAATGATTTAAAAGCCCTTCTTCTCAATTCTTCCCCAGTGGTCCATGGCTATCTGCCCACCCACTTCTGGGACAGCATCAGCTCTTAGCCACAACCACCCCCATCAATCAATATTTTTAATTACCTTTACATGATTGACTAATAAAATTCTCCACTGACTAATTGATTTTTTGATGGGGAGATGAATTTTTTTTCTCACCTAAATGGCAAGTTGTATTTCTTTTGGTCATTTTAGAAGAAAAAAATGGGAGAAAGCAGGGATAAGGAGAGACCCAGAGGTCAAGAAGATGATAGGTCCAGACTGAGGTAAATTAGTAGACAACCCCAATCACCATGTGCCCCAGCAGACACCCAGACTGTCCTCCTATTTTGGGGCACCCCACTGGTCAGAGGGACACTGGACACTGCTTCTTCAAGCAGCATGTGCTCATGACACCAATGGTAGGGACACTCCCAGATGAGACCCACTTTGCTTAATCATCAACTGTTCTGTTGTTTTTCAACCTGAACCATAAAAGTTTCCTTTATATTTTATTTATTTATTCATTTATTGCCACATTGAGAATCAAACCCAGAACCCTACACATACTAGGTACGTGCCATTTATCTAATTATATATTCCCATTTCTTTCCCTCCTCTTTAAATACAGTCACTGAGTTTCAAATTATTAAAGCAGCTTATTTATTGCCTGTAAGTTGAAAAAGACAGTCAAATCTAAGTAAACAAAAGGAGAACTTGCCATAGGCCATGGTGTCAGAGAGCAGAGGCCACTACCAAAGCTGGCTTTACTGCCAGTCACCCACTAGCTCCTAACAGCAGCATTTTCCATTCTATTCACTGCCCTGGCTCCTAAAGTAGACCAGTACAAGACACATTCAGTCCCTGCCTTTCATTTGAAGAGATGAATCCGTTCCAGCCATATGAAAAGTGGGTCCCTATGGAAAATGCAGAGTAAGAGAAATATAATTTTAATATCTATTATGGGGGGAAATCAGACATATGGACAATATGTCTGAAAGAGCAATACAATGAACTCCCATGCCCCATCGCCAAGAACCACCAATATCTATTGCTTCATAGATCTTCACTGCTTGCTGCAAAGTTACTACAGCTCTTCTTAGAGACAAGAGCTACTACACACGTTGCGCTTGGCAGTAGAGCATTTGACTGCTGTGCAGAGAGCCCTGAGTTGGAGACATGGCAACACACACAGATTTGCACACAAAGAACAACAAAGAGGGAAGCCAACACCTCTTTGCTTAGAGTTTGGTACCACCACCATTGTCTGTGCTCTGCAGGGACTCTGAGGAAGGTGAGGTGAAGTGAGATGGCATCTTTATAGTAGACAGAAGGAGGCTTCTGATGTGCCCTGGGGACACTGGAGTCAACTGGCTGGAAGCAGGAGTGTGTGGTTGGGAGCGGAGTGGGGTGAATTTAGGCCTTTTCTGGCTACTCCTAAGTAGAGGGGTTTAGAGAATTTGTCATTATTGATCAAAGTCTGGCTCTTTAGGGTCAATTATTACACAGGTTATTATGCTGATTCCTAAGCTGTTCCTAGAGACAGAGGCTGGCTTCTTGCTTCCAATTTGGGGTCAGAGTTTTTGCCTGTTTGTTTGTTTTTTGAGTTTTCCCCCATTTTTGAGACAGGGTTCCTCTGTCTAGCCCTGGCTGTAGACTAGGCTGGCCTTGAACTCAGACATCCGCCTGCTTCTACCTCCCAAGTGCTGGGATCAAAGGCATGTGCCACCACTGTACAACTATTTTATACTAACCATTGTCTGCATTGCCAGCTTCTCGATGAAGATGAGCAGATGCAGCTGTATGACAGTGATAACTGGGTAACACACGGTGTATGTTTAAGTTGTTTTTAATTGCTAAGACAACTCAGAAAGCGAGTAAGCAGGCTGGAAATACTGATTGAATGAAAAAAAGGAAATGTGAATGAAGGAGAGAAGAAATTTAAATCCCACAACTAGATCACTGCAGCACGGGGTAGAGCTGCGAAGGAGAACCGTGGAAAGTTGTTGGCAAGACAGCATCAGCATTTCTAATGGGAGGAAATGCAGCTGCTAAGTAGATTTCTTGAGAGGGAAAAAAATAACACAACCATCTGAATTCCAAATTCAAGAATAACTACCAGAAAAAATAAGACAGACTTGGCAGCTTTCAGTAACGTAAAGTTTGATTCACTTATTTGGATTTGTTAGAAGGAGAACTGACCACATCCTTGGCACTGATCAAGGTGTTGAAGGTACAACATCGAACAGACAAAACTTCCCCACCTCCACGAGTATATATCTTGTGGGAAAACCAGAAAATCATCAACGTTAATCAATAAATATGTAGTGTACTAGCTGTTAAGCAATGTTTTAGAAACAAAGTGGAGAGGGAACAAGTGAGGGCTGAAGGTGGTTTGTCGTTTTAAACCGTGATTAGGCAGGCCTCTGAGAGAGTACAGAGCGGAAGGACACGGGGAAGCAGATTATGTGGATGAAAGGAAACTGAATCCCAGCCAGAAAACACGGGAAGTTCTGCAATCTGCAGCAAGGGTGTGGTTGGTACAGCAAGCCAAGGTGGCTGGTGTGGCGTAACTGGGGTGAAAGGCAGCCATGAAGCCACAGAGGAATCCCAGGTGACATTTTGTGGATAAGTTGATGAACATGGATGCAAATTCCTCAACAGAACACTTGCAAATCAAATTCAAGAACACGTCCAGAAGATCACTCACTATGATGAGGTTGTCTTCGTTACGGGGATGCAGGGATTGTTCCACATAAATAAATTAATAACCATAATTCACAAATAAATGGACCAAAGGACAAAGTCATGTGATCATTTCAACTGATGCATAAAAAGGACTTTGACAAAAACCAGGCATCCCTTTATTATAAAAGGGAGGTTAAAGGTGGAGGGAATATATCTCAATATAATAAAAAGAATTCCTGAAAAACGGATAGCCTCTATCATGTTAAGTGGAGAAAAAAATCAAAACACTCCCACAGTGTCAGAAACAAGACAAAGGTATCACTCTCTCCGTGTCTATGCACTACAATGCTTGAAGTTCTAGTTGTATCAATAAAATAGAAGGATTAAAGGGATTCAAATTAGAAAAAAAGTCAAAGTACCCCTGTTTGCAGATAAGATGCTTCTACACACAAGAGACCTCAAAGACTCCACCAGGAGACTTCTGGAGCTCATAAACACTTTATCCAAATAACAGTTTATAGAAGTAACATGCCAAAATCAGTAGTCTTCTTATATACCAATGACAAACATAAGAGATACTGCAGGCTGGGGAGATGGCTCAGCAGTTCACAGCAATAGCTGCTCTGCCGGAGGTCCTCCGTTCCAGTTCCAGCATACACATGGTGGCTCGCATCAGTAACTCCAATTCTGGGGGAATCTAATGCTCTCTCTGGCCCCTGTGAACACTACATGTTCATGATGTACATTCAAACATGAAGGGAAACATTCATACATATGAAAGCAAAATTAGATATTAATAAAACATACTGAAAATGAAATCATGGGAACAATCCCATCGATAGCAGCCTAAAATATACCTCGTGTGGTGGTTTGCATAGGTTTGACCCCCATAGAATCATGTGTTTCAAAGCTTGGCCATAGGGAGTGGCACTATCACCAGAGGTGGCCTTATTGGAGTAGGTTATGATCTTGTTGGAGTAGGTGTGACCTTGTTGGAGAAACCGTGTCACTGTGTAAGTGGGCTTTGAGGCCTCCTATGCCTAAGCTCTGCCCAGTGTGGAAGCAGAGTCTCCTTCTGATTCCCTTTGGATCAAGATATAGAACTCTCAGTTTCTTCTACAGAGCCATGTCTTCCTGGATGTGCCATGCTTCCCACCATGATGATAATAGACTGAACTTCTGAAATTATAAGCCAGCCCCAATTAAATGTTGTCCTTTATAAGAGTTGCCATGGCCATGGTGTCTCTTCACAGCAGTAGAACCCTAACTAAGACAGCTTGGCATAAACCTAACCAAGGATGTGAAAGGATATACAATGAAAACTTAAGACACTGAAGAAAGAAATTGAAGATGCTAGAAGATGAAGAGATCTCCCATGCTATTGAATATTATCATGAAAATGGCCATCCTGCCCAAAACAATCTACAGATCCAAGGAGTTTCCATTTAAAATTTCAATGTAATTCTTTTTTGAAATTGAAAAAAAATCTAAAATTCAGATGGAAGCACAAAAAAAACTAAATAATACTGAATGACAAAGCCACCGTGAGACCTGTCATCAGTGTCACCATTCATCCTTAACTTCAAGTCATAGTAAAGAGACAAAGAGGTAGCAACAACAGCATGCTACTGGTGTGTACACACACACACACACACACACACATATACACATGTATACACACATGTATACACATACACATGCATAGATACACACATATATACATATGCACACACATGCATACACATATGCATACACACATATACACATGCACACATATCCATACATATACATACATGTATAGGCACACACACACATATGCACACACACACACATGCACACACACACACACACATACACACAGGGTAGTCGCCTGATTTTTGAGAAAGGATGCCAAGAGTACCCAATGCATGGAGGAAAGATGACATCTTTAACAGTCATGCTGAAGCAGCTGGATATCCATGTGTAGAAAATGAAAGTTAACCTTCCTCACTCTGCACAAAAATGAGTTCCAAATGAGTTCTGGCATGAGTGGCGGAAAGGGTAAGGAGTGCGCTCCAGGGTAAAGTCTCCAGTAAGGACTCAGGAGTATGATTTCAGACACACAGCAATCAACCATCAAGTGGGACCTCGTGGAATTAGAAAGCTTCCATATCACAGAACAAAGCATTAGTTAAATGTATGGGTGTCCAACCAAATGGAAGATAAAAGAAGCTGGAGAGATGGCTCAGCAAGTAAGAGCACTGTCTGTTCTTCCAAAAGACCTGGGTTCAATTCCCAGTACCCATATGATAGCTCATAACTGTCTCTAACTCTAGGTTCTGAGGATCCAACACACTCACTCAAACATATATTCAGGAAAAACATAAATGCCCAAAAGAAAAAGAAAATTCTATCAGAATGGAGGAAAGAGGAAAAAAAATCTTTGCTAACTGACAAATATTTGACAGAGGATTAGTGTCTAAAATATGCAAAGAACTAAAAAAAAAAAAAAAAAAAAAAAATGCCCTAAATGTAAAGAAAAATCAATTAAAAATCAGCTACAGAACTGAAATGAGTTCTCAAAATAAATGGCTAAGAACTAGTTCAAAAAGTGTTCATCATCCTTAACTATCAGGGAAACACAGATTAAAACTACATTGCGGTTTCACATTATCCCAGTCAGAATGGTTAAGATGAAGGAAACAAATGATACAAACAGTGGTGAGGATGTGGAGAAAGGAGACCCTCATCACTGTTGGCAGGAGTGAACCTGGTACAGCCACCAGAGAGACCAGTCTTTGTCACATACCCACATACAGGAAATGCATACACACCCGTGTGCATAGCTGCTCTATTCACAGTAAGATGCAAAAAGAGCTATATGTCCATCAACTCATAAATTGATAATTAAAATGTTTAATTTTATTCAACTGTGAAAAAATAAATAAAATTCTGGCAAATGAATGAACTGGAAAACATACTGAGTGAGGCAACCCAGACCCAGAAAGACACATTGCATGTTGTCATTCATATATGGATTTCTGTGTTTCCCTGAGAGTATCTACAGAAGCCAGGAAGTAGGAAGGGGTCATTGTGGGGAAAGGAAAGATCCTCAATGGGGAGGATAGTAAAACATGGCGGTTATGAAAGGGAAAGGAGAAATATGGAGGAGAGTTTAAGTAGGGAGAGATGGGGGCAGGACAGCGGAGTGCTGGGGGACTGTTGACACTAAGAGTGTTTGAAAATGCCATGTGGAAACCTATTTTATAAGCTGTGTGTGTGTGTGTGTGTGTGTGTGTGTGTGTGTGTGTGTGTGTGTATGTGTGGTACTGTATATATTCATATAACAGAGTTTGTTGGGGGGATGATGTATGTATTCATATAACAGAGTTTAATGTCTATTGCCCTATATAGGGATAATGCTCCTTGCAGAAGCCATAGAGTTACCAAATACAAGCATCGGTGTCAGGTGTGAGATACTCCCCTTGGAACTGTTACTCAGAAGTGTCCCAGAGAGTCCTGAAATAGTACAGACTACTGTCATTGCTCTTGGTTGCCGACTAGAACATGATAATAAGATCCTATTGCTGAAGACACCATACACTGTGGTCACTAGATAAGAAGACTCAAAAACAGTATTGATCAAGAAACTTCCTCCGTGCTGACTAGACTTCATGGTACTGGAGGGTTTAGTGTAGGCTGCTGGAGGAGAAAAATTCATCAGCAGCCTTCCTTAGCTACACATCTTCTGTGCTACAGTAATTGCTCGTATGGCAAGACTTAGTGCAGTATTGGCTCAAGTGTTATAAGTGTAATCAATCACTTTTTGATTTAATTTAGGGATGGTTGCGCAGGAAGAAACACATACCCCGTACTGCAAAACTGCCAAGAACCCTTGGCTGGGTCACTCATAGGCTCTAGGATTGAACCTATTATTACTATTTTGCTAAATTGGCACATGTCAAACTACCCTCTAAATTCATCTCTGTACACCCATTGGTTCATACAGCTCTTGGACTTCATCAGAAAAGTTTTATTGTACAGTGTGTGATGGTTAACACGGAAACTCATAGATGGTGAACATGTTGAGAATAAGCATCTGAGGTATGCTCAGCCACAAATGGGACATCCACGCCCCCTTATTCCAAAGCCCAAGGATCCCCAGGAGCAGAAAGATTGTAAGAACCAGGGATTGGAGTAGATCAGGGTAAAACACTGTCTTCTGTACATGACAGGACCACTCTACTCATGAACTCTAGACAGCTAAGGCTGCCTGAACAAGGCCTGCACTAATGGGAGCCAGTCAACATTTTTGTATGGAAGAGAGTAAAGCTTGTGACCTCCTACCTATGACTGCACAGCTATTGGTAATTGGTGGCATCTGGTAAAAAGTGTCAGTTTTCTTTAAGCTTTTGGTAAGTCAACCATTCTCCGGTGAATGGCCCTATATCCATGAGAATCCAGTAGCATAAACTATACTGGTGGGTTATAACGAAAGGAGAGAGAGCATGAAGTTGGAAGAGGTGGATCTGGGGAAAGTTGAGAGAGGAGCAACAGTGACTATGGTAAAATAAATTGCATTTATGTATGAAAATCTCCAAGAATTAAGGAAATATATTTTAAATTAGTTTAAACTTTTAATTCTATCTTTTGAGAATTTTATAGAATATATTTTGGCAATATTCTTTCCCCACCCCTACCCCTCCCACCTTCCTACCCTCCCAACTTCATTTTCTTCCTTGACCTTAAAAAAATCCAAGACAACAACAACAACAACAAAAGCACACACAAACAGACAAACAAACAAATATGGAGTCTGATTTGTGTTGGCCAACCACTCTTGAGTACCTGTCCAGGAGTGTACACAGTGTCACACCATTGAAGAAAACAGATTTTTTTTCCTCTCTCCTAGAACCTCCTAGAATTGCAAACAGCATCTTGACTGGGACTGGGAATTTGTGCCCACTTCCTGTTCTCCATGTTGGCTTTTCTCTGGCTTGAGTTTGTGCAGGTCGAGTGCATGCTGTTACAGTCTTTGTGAGTTCATATGTGCATCATCCCTGTTGTGTCTGGGAAATGCTTTTTCTTTGGAGTCATCTACCACCTCTGGCTCCTATGATCTTCCCTATAAATCCCTGAGCCTTAAGGGGAGGAATCTGGTACAAACATCCCATGATGCTGAATTATCACGGGTAGATGCTACACTATTTACACACTACACCCTTGTGGGTCTCTATGTTATCTACTGCAGAAAGAAGCTTTGCTGACTAGGGCTGGGTGATACATTGATCTTTGGGTGCAGCAATATGTCATTCAGCGCTGTTGTATTACTATGTTCATTTAGCAAAATAATAATAGCAATGGGCTTTCCCCTAGACCTATGACCCATCTAACTCTATGCCCTTGGCCTCGTCAACAATATCAGGTGTGGGTTCCATCTCATGGAGCAGACCTTAATTACATTTCATCAAAAAGTGATTGGTTGTTCCTATAATATTTAGGCCACTGTTGCCCCACTTGGCATATCTTGCAGGCAGGTCACTAGTGCAGCTCACAGGGTTCACAGCTGGATGAGACCGATGGCTACTTTTCTCCTCTGTTAGCATGCATAGCAACTTCCCGCGCTATAAATGCTACTTAGTAGGGGGTGAAACTTCCATTTGAGCACCAGCTCATTTTTGGCAGGTTCTATCACATAAGTATGGGGTATCTTACTGTCAGGTTGTGGAGGGAAAACAATAGCACTGGGGGTTACCTGTAATGTTTGGGTAGGGTCTAAGTGAGTCTTTTGGGAATCAACTCAGAAATGTAATCCATTCCTGGTAGTGGGGATTTTCTTTTGTACCATATGATGTTTAGTTTTGGTATTGCCTCATCCATTATATGGCAACTCCATTTAAAATTCTCCTTATATTTACATATTTTAGGAAGCTTTCAAAAAGAAGAGAAAAATATTCAACTAGAAAAGTACTCGAGGGAGTAAAAGTTGTACAATTCCCATATTTGAAGAGATGTCAAAGTGCCGGTTCAAGACATTGAGTAAACAGTAAACAGAATAAAATCAGATAAAACCATGCCAAGACACACTGAAATTAAATTGATGAAATATGAAGACAAAGGAAAACTAAAAACAGCAAGAGAGAAATTACCCTTCAATGACAGCAGATTTTTCTTCGGAATTATGTACCAGGGAAGTGGTACTGTGTTTTTCAAATCCTGAAAGCAAAAATTTGTCAAAATCCAGTACCCAGTGATATACCAGAATAACCATCCTTCTTATATTCATTCTCAAATGAAGGAAAGTTAGGAGAATCTATTGCTCAGTACTATGCTAAAAGAATGGCTGGAAGGATTTATCCAAACAGAAAGGAAATAATGAGCCTTGGGACATTAGGAAAGAAAGAATGCAGTAAGAAAAAGAGTGGATAGATGTAATCGTTTTCCTTCTCCTGGTTTTACTAAGGCTGGTTTGATGATTTAAACAAAACTCTAACACTGGTTGTGCTCAAAATTTAGAAGAAAATTTTAAGACAATTACATTGCATATATAAACAAGAATAAAAAAAAGCTAAGGTTTCCAAGCTAGAAACCATCCAACTTCCTTCTACTACGTCCCATCCTGTAAAGGTTCCGGTACCTCCCAGTGTTCCATCCCCTAAAGGTTTCAGAACCTCCCAGGGTTCCATCACGTAAAGGTTCCGGTACCTCCCAGGGTTCCATCCCGTAAAGGTTCCGGTACCTCCCAGTGTCCCACCTCGTAAAAGTTTCAGAAGCTCCCAAGCACCATGATAGGCTGCCAGTCTTCAACACATGGGCCTTGTTGGGGGAAATCCAAATCACAGTAAGAGCTGTGGGGAAAATAAAAGCCCCCAGAGAGATGTCAGGGTTAGAACAGCTGAGCTCAGCACCACCAAATTCATAGGAGGATGGGGAAAAGCCAGGATACTCATATATTATCAGTCGGGCTAGGAAATGGTTAAGAAACTCTGCAGAATAATTTGACAGTAGCTTTTAAAAAAATTAAGGGGGACAGGCATGGTAACAACTGCTTTAATTCCAGCACTCGGGGATGGGGGGCTGAGGAAAGCAGATCTCTGTGAGTTCAAGGACATCCTTGTCTACCTACTGAGTTCCAACATGTAATTACTATATGAATCAAAATTGTTATCATGGGAAAAATGAAGGTTCATTATTTATACAAAGATCTACATGAAAAAACTTATAATTCACTTATAATAGAAGAGTGGGGGGGACTATATGTTCATCCTAAAAACAAATGGGTGGGACAGCCACACCATGAAGCGTGTTTCTCCACAGTAAAATGTATCAGACTGATGGTGCAGGGAGGAACCTGGATGAACCCAGAAAACTAAACTAAATAATCAAATTGCACAATATATAATGCTTATTAAAATGAAAAAATAATTATAGAGATGCCGCTAAAGAGGGACTTGAGTAGAGGCATGGAGCAGGGCCACGGTAGTGATTCTTGCCATTTGAAATGACATTTCTACTCTGTCATTCATAGCAGGACTGTAAATGAGCACATGGTAGAGAGCTGTTGACCTCCCTACTGTGTCTTCAGTATCCTTTACCTTTGTAAGATTTTACCAATGGGAGAATCTGGGTAAAGAGCATAAGATGATACATTATTTGTAACAATTGCATGTGAATCTACAATTATCTGGAAAAAATTTTTTTTGGTTTTATGAGACAGGATTTCTCTGTGTAGCCTGCTATTCCTGAACTCATTCTGTAGACCAGGCTAGCCCCAAACTCAGAGATAGATCAACCTGTCTGTACCTCTCAAGTGCTGGTGTTAAAGGTGTGTGCCACCACCACCCAGCGTTAAAAATTTATTTATTCTTAACAAATTCATATGTGTATATAATACATTCTGCCACACTCATCAAATACTTGATGACACTCATCATGTCATCAAGCCTGACATGAGCAGGCTTGCACACTGACACTGCTTAGAATAATCTACCTGATACAAACAGTAACACATTGAAAGCCATGGTGGTTTTCTTTGCTTTCTCCTCTGCTAAGTCTCCCTTGCTAAGGATATGTTGAAAGTGATGCGTCACATTCAAGAGCATGAATTATTCAGAGATAAGAAACAATTTATAGAGCGGTGCATATACTCTTGTCTTTTAAATTTAAAATAAGATATCTGTGGTACGTAGGTGGGTGTGTTTGTATAGACAGCTTTATGTTCTATAAACAGGTTATATGGGGGAAAGCCTTGGCAGATGTACTCAGAGCTCTTAAGTGATGCCATTCATCTGTGTTGTCCGGGTGGGGTACCGAGAGTTATGGTGTAGAGCTTGCAGATATCAGAACAGAAATTGCAGTTTTGTTTTATATGCTTTTTGTTCTTCTAATGTTATGCTTTCCCTTTTATCAAAAATAGATTCTTTTCTCATACAATATATCCTGATCACAGTTTCCCCTCCCTCTCCTCCTCCCAGTTCCTCGCAACCTTTCCTCCCTTCCAGATTCACTCTGTCCATCTCTCATTAGAAGTGAACAGACTTTTAAGAGATAACAACAAAAGGTAACACAATATAATAGATGAAAACAAAGACTGTCACATCATTAGACAAGAGCTCTAGATAAGGCACAAGAATTGGGGATCCCCTCGTTCACACACTCAGGACTCCCATAAACACATTAAACTGGAAACCAGAATATACACAGAGGGCTTGGTGCAGACCCATGCAGGCCCTGAGATTTCTGCTTCAGTCTCTGGGAGTTGATTTAGATGACCTTCTTCTCTGGTGTCCTCCATCCCCCCTGGCCTCTGGCTCTTACACTCTTCTTGCCTTCTCTTCTGTGGGGTTCTGAGCTCTGATTAGGCAGTTTTGATGAAGACATTCCATTTAGAGCTAAGTGTCCTAAAGGTGCCATGTACATTCTCCTCTCTCTCTCTCTCTCTCTCTCTCTCTCTCTCTCTCTCTCTTTCTCTGTGTGTGTGTGTGTGTGTTTAATGTCTGGTGATGGGTCTCTGTATTTGTTCCCATTTGCTCCAGTAGGAAGCTTCTCTGTTGATGGCTGAATAGGGCACTGATCTATGAATATAGCAGAATATCACTAGGAGTAACTTTATTACTATTTTTTCTTAAACCAGTAGTATTTGGTTTTAATGCCAGATCTCGGGAATATCTAGTCTCTGGTTCTTAATCACCCAAGCAGTGTAGGGTATGAGTTCCATCTCATAGAGTGGGCCTTAAGTCAAATCAGATGTTAGCTGGTTACTCCCACAAGCTTTGTGCCCTAGCATTATGTCCCACTATTGCCCTAGCATATTTTGCAGCCAGGAAGATAGATTAAAGGGTTTATGACTGGGTTGGTGTTCATGTTTCCTGTTTGGTATCTTACAAAGTACCTTCCCTTACCAAAGGCTCTAGAGTACAGGGGTAAAGGTTCTATGTAGGTACCAGTTCAACTCTTCCATGGGACTTCAACCATGGGGCACTGGGGTCAGTTTCTGGAGAACAAACTATTATATTGGTAACAGCCTGGGTTGTTTGGGGATTTCCACTGGACTCATTTGGCAACAACACAATTGGATGTGACCCTGTCCCAGTACTGGAAGCTTCATTTGGTAATAAGAGATGGCCAGTTGGGGCTCTGTCTCCCCCATTATTTGGAGACCCTGTTAGGATTCCTTCATATATTTTTAGAAGTTTCTACTGTACTAGATTTCCATAGCACTCCTCAAATGCCCCTCAATCCCCTCCTCCTCCCCACCCATCTTCCCGTTCCAGTCTCCTCTGCACCCAGTTCATCTATGTCCCCCTTCCCAAGGAGATTCCCATGTGCCCCCTTTGTCCCTTTTTTATGCCTAGCCTCTCAGGCTCTTCTGATTGTAGCTGGGTTGCTATTTACTTAGTGGTTAATATCCACATATAAGCCAATACATACCATGTTTATCTTTCTGGGTCTGGATTACTTCATTCAGAATGATTTTTTTCTATTTGAAAATTGTATAACAGCAATCTACTTCCTCTCTAATGTCTTAAAGTAAGAAGACATAATAGGTCAAAAGAGCCAACCAGCTCATCCAGCCCACAACCTTACCCAGCTTTGTTGAAATACACTAAAGTGTCTTAAATGTAAGAAAAGGATGTTCATCAGAAGCAAATGAGTTGGATTCCATAAAGAAGCAAGAAGAGAAGAAGGAGCATATTTTAGCCATATTTACCAGAAATGCCCTGAACAGATCTGCCTAGGGTCCCAGCTGCCCAGGTGGCCTAACCTCTCACAATCATTGCTTTTGTCCTGACTTCCCTGGAGTGGTCCATGGGGGTTGGGGGGAGTGTGGTAGCCATGAGACGCAGGATGAGATGTCCATGTGTGGCTGGATCCTACTTTCCTGTCTCCTCATCTCACAGATGGAGACAGGTGTATGTTGGGCAGTTGTGGTGTAGACTCTGTGAAATCACACCTGCCTCGTGGCTTTTCAATCTGGACTGCATCCCCAATTCCTCTGTGCCTCATTTCCAACATAAAGAGTCCGCAAACCATAGCTTTGATGGTAAGAGCAGACGAGTAATATCCCAAGTGCATGGGACAGTGTTCAAGTGTTCATTTTGTGTGGAGGCAGCCAGTATGTGTCTTCTTCTCTCAGGATAGAGTGGGGAATGTTCATTTTGTGTGGAGGTAGCCAGCATGTGTCTTCTTCTCTCAGGATGAAGTGGGAAGGAAGCCAGGGTTTCCCTTCCCTGCCTGAAGTTGGCAGCTGGCTTTGCAGTGGTGGGATGCCTCAGCTAGGAATGCTTTCAGCGGCAAGGGTTCCAAGGAAAGCAGCTTAAACAAAGAAGGCTTTGCTGCTGTTCCTAGAGCTGTGAGATTAGAGCCTGCAGTTCAGCCAGTCAGAGCATTGTCTCAGAAAGTACTTAGCTCCTCTTGCCTCATAGTTGCCATGTGGGGGACCCAGCTTCTACTACCACCCTGTCCACCTTCAGTGAAGGAAGAGAAGAGATGGCGAGAACCTGGAAACACCAGCTACATTTGGTTCTTTGTCTAGAATATGACCCTTCCCAAACTCTCTCAGCTAACTGGCAGCTGATGGCTGAGTCTCTTTTAATGAAGCCATATAATTTACCTACAGTTGATTTAAGACAAGCTAGGCATATGGACAGCCTTTGGCTTCGATAGTGCAGATTGCAAGGCAAAGGAGATTAGGAACATCCCCGTGGGATGCACTCCTATTTTCTTTATCCTTTTCAGAAAATCTGTGTGACTGGTAGTCTAAGGCAATGCGAGTGGGGCATGGAGTCCTCTAAATCTTCTCGGTGGCGGTAAGTCCATCTGTATGTCCCTGCTCATCCCTTGAGGTGGGGGGAGTCCTGCTGAGAAACAGATAGGAATGGAAACATCCAACCCCGAGGCCAGCTGCGAGTTCACACCTGCTTCAGAGCAGAGCAAGCCTGATAGTCATGCAGCCCAAACAGGAGGATGGGAGATCTAACCTCCAGTTGCCTCCCAATCAGCCCGCTCATAGCTGCCCACTGGGGCTGGTGGAAGTGGCTGGAGGCCACCAGACTGTTCATTTCCTCCCTGGTCATTCAACCTGCTCTCCGGGTTCCATCCTCCTGAGAACCCTGGGTGGCCAGCTTGAGGTCGGGGGCCCAGAGCACAGTCACCACCTCCTTTCACATCCGCCAAGCAGCTGAACTGATGGTATCTAGTTCCTGAGACCCTGCAGTGAACTCAGACCCCAGATAGTCTCTCTTGATAACAGCCTGGACCTTTTTCATCTCTTAACAAACATCAAAACCTGGCTGAGGATCAAACTTGTGGCTGGGAACCAACTCCTGGCTCAAAATCTGGGCTGCTTTCCTGAAGCAACCTGATCTTCAGTGAATGGTGGGAGAGAAGAGCAAGCACCGCGCATATGAGGTCCTGCTCCTCTTTGGTAAACTGAGGACACAGACCAGACACCTCCTGCTTTGCTTTCTTCTGTTCACAGTCACCATGTTTGGGCATGCTGCCCAACATAGTGCCCAGGCTCCATACAATTCTGGCTGGCATTTGGCACATACTTCTCATACATGGCATTTCCAACATGGTACATGTTGCCCATTATCCTTGGCCTCTGGAAAGGGTAGCTCATTTCTTCCAAGTTTGTAGAAAACACCCTTTTAACACATTTCCATCAGTGGGGAAAATAACACCTTTCCCAAGAGGAGAAAAAAAAAGAATGAAAATTTACTTTGTCCAGATGTTCAGGCCTGGAGCACCTATAAGCCCTCCCCACCAAGAACTTCCCAAGGATGATGGTCTGATTTCCCAGCCAGCACAAGTCAGGCATTTTCCTTGGCCTCAGGCTCTGTTCTCTTTGTGCTCCCTCACTTCTGTACTCTGGGCATCCCCCTGTCCCATAAGGTCTTTCTGTCTGCCTTCAAAAAAGATCCTATTATCTGTTTTTGAAACATGTGATGCTTGACCCCTTCTTCAACCCCACACCTCATTTTGTTGCTCTTCTTGGTGGTAGAGCTGCTCCAAATATGTGAGTTTGGGTATTTGGGTTCAACCCTTGTACTTTCTGCACAGCTCCATGATACCATCAGGACATCTGATTGTTCCTGAATTCATGATGGCCAGCAGTGACCAACAGTAAGCTTCTTCCTTGCATCAGTATCCTCCTATGAAATCTAAGCAGCAAGCCCCTCACCTTCCTTCTTCCCGGCATCTCCTCCATGCCTTCCCGGAGCCTCCCTTTAGCCACAATCTAAAAACTTCAGGTTCTCTGACCTTTCATCTTCTACCTCTAGACTAAATAGGCTTTCTGGGCTTTCCCATGAACCCCAATATCCAGGACTCCCTTAAAACTGCATGCCATCACTTTCTCCTTTGATGGAAAATGGCCCTCTTCCTTCACACTCCTGTGGAGTATTCTGTGGTCTTCTTTAAAGTAAATCTCAGATTTCGGCCATTTCCATTGCTACCCACTCTCTAATCAACTCACATGGATGTCTGAACCGTGCATGTACCTAGACTCCTAAAGACTCCAACCTGAAGTGCAAATGCTAATGTACCTCCCTCTTCCTCATTCATCCCTCTTGATCCATCCCAGCCACCCCAGTCTCCCCAGCACTCTCCAAAGTGCATCTCCAAATCGAACATGCCCCAGGGCCCCAGGGCTCCCTCTCTCCCTTATTCAATTATCTTTTCAGATAACCTATCCCTGACACTCTTTTAAACTGCACTCCAACACTTCCTTGTGTAGGTTAGTCATTACTGGGTAACAAAAACAAAAAACAAACACAACTTAGGAGCTTTCAATATTTATTATTCCAAATTTTCTGTAGGGCAATGAATCTGGGCCTAACCTAGCTGCTCTCCTCTGGTCAGGGTGAACCTTGGCAACCAGGACCCATCAATTCTAAGTATAACTTGAATGAGTGGAAAGACAAAGTAATCGTGCACAAGTGGAAGACAGAAAATTACCAAGAGGGCCTGGGGAGGTGGATCAATGGGCAAAGTGCTTGCTCAGCAAGTATGAGGATGCCCTGAGCTTGGATGCCCAGCACTCCTTCAACGCTGGACACTTGTACACGCCTATAACCTCAACATGGAGGACAGAGACAGGCAGATGCCAAGAGCTTGCTGATCAGCCGGTCTAACAGAAACAATGACCACGAGACCAATCAGAGAAAGACCCTGTCTCAAAAACAAGGTGGAAAGTAATCAAGGAAGACATTAAGTGTTGACCTTTGATGGTCACATATGTTTCCATAGACATTTGCACGCACACAAACCAGTTCACACACTGTGCTACCCCCACACAGACACAGAAGAGAAGAGGAGGAGGAGGAGGAGGAGGGAGAGGAGGAAGAGGAGGAGGAGGAGGTAGAGGGGGGAAGGGGGAGGAAAAGGAGGTGAAAAAGGAGGAGGGAGAGGAGAATTAGAAAATGTTTGGAGTTAGGGAGATTTTGCCTAAACCAATCTGCTAGGATCTTGCTAAAGATGAGACACAGTGACAAAATATCACTTGGAAATGGTAGAAGGTCAAGAACCCAGTTAGATCTCAAGATTGGGGAGTTATTACCAAAACTGGGTCATAAAAGAAAGTGCTGGGCTCCAGAAAAAGTATGAGCAGGCTGCCTAAAACTTGGCCAAGCAGAGAAGGTAGCTCACATCAAAAAGGACAGGAAGCAAGGGACATATAGTTCCAGGGCTGGGATGGCCAACCTTTGGCTAAGAAGGCAGGATGCAGGCAAGGGCGTAATCATCTGGGGCTCAGTTGGACCTACAGGTAAGGCTCTGCTGCGTGAGTGTACACTACCTTAGACCTACAGGTAAGGCTCTGCTGCATGAGTGTACACTACTTTGAGCCACCTTAGGACTGGGTTCTGGAATATGATGCCTATGAAGCAAGGTAAGGTCAGGAGAGACTCAGTAATGAGCCAAATAAGGGCATGGATACTGATGTGAGGGGGAGAATGGGGACAGCGATGGGAGTACTCTGAGTTGCCCAGGACCCACACATTCTGAACGTCTCCCAGGCACAGGACTTCAGAGAGAGTTAACTGGAGTGAATAGCCCTTGTCTGTCTTTATAGGCCTTGGAGGCAGCTGGAGTGCCTCCCAAGGCTCAAACCTAAGGTTTCCATCAAGAACACCAACAGTGGTAGAAAAACGTCATCCAGACGCTAGAAAGCACCTCCCACTTGCTGGGGTACTCACAATGCCTTTCTGGCACTTAGCCTCAGTGCCAAGTCCTCCAGGTCTTGGCCAGTCATAGGTCTCCATTCTGAGAATGGTCGGGACCACAGAAAGACTTCACAGCTGTGACCTGGGGTCCCAACCAAGAGCCCCTCAAAAACCTAGCACTTATTTTTTTTTAGAACCTCAAGAACCTATACTTATCTTCATAGGAAGAGAGGCCCCTGAAACCCACATTCCTGGGCCCTCAATCCCTTACCATGCCTTACAGTGAGGTGGGAACCATTTATATAACAAGGGAGGCAACAGCCTCAGGTGAGGCAAGACTGGGCAATAGAAGAACCAGAGGAGGACCCAGGCCCTGCTCTTCCCATCGCACCTGTATACCGATTAATGAATTTCCTCCCTATGCTTGTTCCTCCTTGTTGAGATTGAGGGGAACCCAGATCGGGGAGTTCTGCCAATTCCACAGGCATAGACCATGATGAACAGCCAGACCCCACTAAGTGTCCTGGCTAATGGACCCATCACCCAGGTTGCCCCGCTGAAGGTGGGCTCAAAGCGCTATGGGGTGGACAGCCCAAGCTCTGTGCAGACATCCCTCACCGTGTGTCCTTGATCAGAGTTTGCCCTGATGACATCACCTCATAGCAGCATTACTCACAGAATTACAGTCTCCTATGCAGCTTGATCAGATTTATAAAGTGCCCCAGGCATGACGAATCCTCCTCATGAGTGGGTCATTTCCTGAAGGAGACTCCAGAGCTGGCTCACTGCATAGATGAGAGTGCTGGCAACACAAGCAATTGGCACTTGAGATATGTGTGGTCGTTTTCTGTGTGAATGGCCTGCAGGTCAGAGGGAACACTATCTCTGTGGATGGCTTGCACACACTTGAGTGGAAAGTAGAGTTATTTTGAAAGACAGTATCCCTAATGCCTAGTAGATATTTGGTACCAGACCCCTGGAGAGTCTCTGAAGAGATCCCTAGCCCATAGTATGATAGGTGGCAGTTTCTAAAAATGACTGAAATACTTCTGTCCCATGTGCCCTCCTAGGATCTTGTCATTCCCAAGAGATGGACCCCCTCTCTTCTCTCTTTGAGGCTGAGCCAGCCTTTCTGGATGCCACAATGGCTGTGGAAACTTCTGAGGCCGTGTCTCAGAAGGTAACATGTTTTATTCTTTTTCTTAATAGTTTAATTACATTGGTTGAATTTTAGTTAAATTTGGTTTTAGTGTTTCCTTTGACAGTTTTATACATGCATATAATTATTTTAGCTCCTTTTAGCCTCCATTGTTCTTGCTCATCTCCCACTGAAACCCTTTTTCTTCTCTGATTTGTGTGTCTGTGTGTGTGTGTGTGTGTGTGTGTGTGTGTGTCACACTGAGTTTAATTAGAATTGCCCACATAAACATGGAAGAGAGATGATTATTTACAGGAACACAGGAACTTACCAGAGGATACACCACTGAAGAAACTGACAGCCTATTTCCAGCAACCATTAACTGTTGATGATGATGAAACATTAATGGACCCAATATGTGTGGGTCTTTTGTGATAACAACAATGGCAGCATGCTTCCCCAACTCTTCAGCTTTACATTTTTCTGCCCCATCTTCCTAGATTTTCTCTGAGCCTTGGAGGAGGTGACAGGGTTGTCCCATTTAGGACTGAGCATGGCACCAAGATAACACGCTTGTGATCACCATGTTGTAAGAAAGCTCAGAGCCTCCTGGAGAGTCCATGCAGTGTTCCAGTGAAGGTTCCAGCTGACAGCCAGCACCAACCACTAGCTATCAGATACTGGCCATGTGAGGAGTCAAACAGTTCCAGCCTCGGACATCAAGCCACTGCCCTAAGCAAGGAGAGCTGAGGAGAGTCGCGCAACCTTTATGAGTGATGCCCAAATTGCCCATCCATGATCAGAGGAAATGCTGGTGCTATTTTGGGTGCTCCACTTGGGGATGATTTGTTATGCAGCAATAAACAAAGAGAACAAATGTCCTTGGGTGAATTCAAGCTTCACTGCGTGTCCACTGCTTGTACATAACTCTGAGAAAACCCTAGGTGGACATAGGGCCAGATCCTCATGGTATCAATGGCTCTGCATCCTGCTGAGCTCAGATTGGTCACAAGTGGTCTCTGGATCTCAGGGAAAGACTCTAAGTGCCACCTTTACAATGACAGGAGCCCATGGCTATAGTACTGGCAGGGGACATGGTAGGTAGGAGAAGCTCTGACTAGGGGGTTCTATGCAATGATAAAGGTCTTCATAGCAGCAGGAAGCTATATATTCAGCACCAGAACTGGGTATCTCTAAGAATAGTCAATGTCCTCAAAGTCACTCCAAGGTGAGCAGAAATGAGTATGTCATAGAGATTCTGGAGCCTTCTCTGCCTAAGGGTAGGATACAAACACCCGAAATTTGATCCTATCAAGTTACTCCTAGAAACTGGAGTTTGTGTGGTTGATAGAAATGAATGGGCCCCGCATTGCAAAATATTTAGCCATATCTGCAAGGCAAGATGGTTGTCAGGTCAGATTGTGTTGTAATAGACTGACTGACCCCAGGAGTGTATTGTATCCTAACATTTATAGTATCAATAACAATGTAATAATCCAACAGTTGGACCCAGGAACATTATTTCTTTGTTTTCAGTCAGAAATTTCATTGTTTTTGATTTAGATGTTTTTAGATTAAAAACAAAAATAAAAATGCCCCTCAAGTGGAATTCCCTCTGGGAGATTTAAAAATAGACGGTGGATCAGCATGAGCAAGGCATATTATCTTTGGCAATTTATGGCCAGATGCTCATAGAATTTCTTAGCTGACAGAACAAGATTGTGGTAAGCAGAAGACACAGGGAAAAAAATCAGAGCTAGATGCTGGAGGAATGGTACAAGAAATGCTAGCAAGCAAATGCTCCCTTGCAAATAAGACATCCAATAAGCAGATCAGGACAAACCAATAGACCAGCAACCAAACTGAAAGGGAGGTCTGGACCCAGAAAGAACTCAAAACCATCCATTCAAGGGTGCAGCAAGGAATATCAGGCACAAGGAGCCCATGCTGGTACCTGATGCTGGGGCTGATCCAGAGACCACTGTAATGAAAGCGGTCGGTTGTCCTGGAGGCTCACACTGAGTTGCCAAACTGTTGGTAGTGAAAGCCATCATCCTGGGGGTCCCACACTGAGCAGCCAGAATGTTGATGCAACTGCTTTCTCTCCAATGGGCATAAGATCATTTATTCTGAACCCAGTTTGAGCACCTATGGCCTGAAAACATTGATTTGAGACACCCCAAATGACAAGTCCTACCATGAAAGTGGTTATAGAAACTTTTATAGACACAGAACAAGACCAGTAATAGATCAATGGATATGCCAAATACATTAGCAGGAACAGCAGGTGGTGAGTTACAAAGCAGGGGAAATTTTGCTTTTATTGTCTCATACATTTTCTAATGACCTTCTTAACTTTTGAATTGGTGGAAGTAAGCGGTTTGACTAAAGATTATTCAAAATTATTTATCAAAATTATTTATCCAGTCACAAAAGAAATATTTGGTGAGATACTGAGGTGGGCAATAATAAGAAGCCATTAAAGGGACTAAACATAGGCAGGGTATTTCTGGCTCTCAGGCTGCAACATCCATCACTCCACACTTAGGAAGTTGGACCAGTCGGTGGTTGGCAGGATCTTTAATATAAGTATGGCTTTCTTGAGCAACTCCAATTCAGAAAAATAAGGTAAGAGGAAGAAATAAAGGGATTTGTGGAGAAAAATGAAACTATCCCTACTTGACACTGGCATGATCCTACACTTTAAAGACTCGATTGGAAAACTCTTAGATATGATGAACACTTTCAGCAAAGTAGCAGAATACAAAACCAGCATATGTAAGTCGATACGTTTCCTCCAAGGCAATAATGAACTTGCCAGAGAATAAACCGGGAGGAAATCTCTTTCTGAATAATCAAGGAAACAGAAACACCAAAGAATAAACCCACCAGGTGACAGACCTCTACAAACAAGAGTTCCAAAGCACCGAAGGAAGAGAGTGAAGAGGACAGAAGATGAAAGATCTCCAGCGGTCTTGGATTGGTAGAACTGGTACTGTAGAATAATCTATACTGTTGAAAACAGTATACAGAGGCAACATAAAATGTCCAGAAAGAAATCAACATTTTCACAGAATTAGAAGAAAACCACAAAATTCATTTGGAAGCATGAGAGATTCCAAATGTCCAAGATAATCAGAAGTAGAAAGAGCTGGAATTTTCACAATTCTGAGTCTCAGATTATACTGCAAAGCCACAGAATACAAAACAGCATGGCGCTGCTGCAGAAACATGTGGATCTGAATAAAGAGCCCAGATATAAACACACTGAGATATAGCCACTTAAGGTGACAAAGGTATCAAAAGTATGCACTGGAGGAAAAAACAGCCACAAAGGACACTGGGAAAACTAGATTTCCACGTGTAGAAAAATAAAACGAGGTGCATATCTCTCACCTCACCCCCCCAAAAAAATCTGTTCAAAATGGACCAAGGAACTCAGTGTAAAACTTGAAGCTAAAACTAGAGGAAAGCATAGGGAGATGCCTCCAGATACAGTATGTGTGTGTATACACACACACACACACATATATATACACACACATACACACAGTATATACAGTATATATATGCACTATATACAGTATATACATACAGTATATACAGTATATATGCAGATATAATGGAGGATTTTCTGCAAAGGACTCTAGTAATACAGGAAATAATCCTAAGAAGGAAGACTATGGGTTCAAGATAAGCCTGGAGAGATGGCTTGGTAGTTAAGATCACTTGCTGCTCTTGCAGAGGACCCAGGTTTAATTTATAGCACCCACATGGCAGTTCCAGGAGATGCAATGTCCTCTTCTTATCTCCATAGGCAATAGGCATTCATATGGTACACATACGTACATGCAGGTTGCACTCATATACATAAAATAAGTAAACCTTTAAAAAGAGAGTCCCAGAACATTCTTGAATGCATAGGGAATTTGAGATCATCTGGGTTCAAAAATCCACCACACAACACACAGACACATACACAGACAAATACAGATAGACACACACAGATATACACACACAGAGAAACACACACAGAGATACGCACAGACACACACAGAGATATGCACATAGAGACACACAGAGAGATATATATACACAGAGACACACAAAGATACACACACAGACACATGCACACACAGACATATACACAGAGAGATGACAGACACACACAAACACAGAGATATGCACACAGAGACACACAGACACAGAGATATTCACAGAGATACACAGAGAGATATACACACAGAGACTCAAAAATACACACACCGACACAGAGATATGCACATAGAATTGACACACACACACACACACACACACACACACGATACTTGCACATGCACCACACATGACATGAAAGCACAAGGAGACCATGAGGATCAGGTCTAAGAAAGGGATGGAGGAATGAGAGGGCAGGAGTGAAACAAAGCCATGCATGTTCTCTGTCATATACAGAATTTATATTCAACCATACACATACATACATGTGTGTGTGTGTGTGTGTGTGTGTGTGTGTGTGTGTGTGTGTGTGAGTAACATGAAAGCAGAAGACTTTGGGGGGCAGGGAGGAGACCAGCAAGGCAGAGGAGGGAGGGAAGGGGAACAGTCCTGAATAGAGGCAAAATACAATATACATGTAACTTCAATACCACAGTGAGACCCACTATTTTGTATTCTAACTAAAAGTGAATTTTTTTTTGTTTTTTTGTTTGGTTTTGTTTTTTTTGTTTTTTTGTTTTTGTTTTTTTTTTGTTTGTTTGTTTTGTTTTTTTGAAACAGGGTTTCTCGTGTATAGCCCTGGCTGTCCTGGAACTCACTCTGTAGACCAGGCTGGCCTTGAACACAGAAATCCGCCTGCCTCTGCCTCCCAAGTACTGGGATTAAAGGCATGTGCCAACACCACCCGGCTAAAAGTGAAATTTTAAAGGACCCACCCTCCATGGAATACCTAGCTCTGTAGGAGTTGTGTGTAGGGGTGTCAAGATCAGAGACTTGTGAACTGGAGGGACACTTGATAGGTTTAGGCAAGAGCAAAGGTGTTGCGTGTAGGAGGGAGGACCTGCCACGCAGGGTAAGAAGCTAGCACATCAGGGTTTTAGGAGCCCTGGTGGACAGTCATGGCTGAAGGAAGGGGACCCGTAGGGGAGCCTGGGCCTTGGAGGGTGGGGCTGAGGATGAACTCCTCTCTGCCCACTGTTGATACCCCGTGGTTTTCAGATGGAGAAACAGGTGCTAGCGAGCTCCTCTGGCCACAGAAGCAGGACTGAGAAGGGAAGGGAAGGGGCTGCCTGGAGACATAAGGCAGCCTAGGGACCAGTCTGTTCCCAGAAGGCACTTCCCTCCATCTCTGCAGCCATGTAGCCCTTACCACTGACAGCATGGGGAATCCGATCCTCCTGGCCCTGCCCTGCAGGACCATCAACCCCACCCCTGCACAGCTGTGAGGTTCATCCACTTGGGAGCTGGAGCCCCTCCTTACCTTTACCGGAGAAGGCAGAGGCTCTGACCCCAGGTTCTGTACTAAGGCTGTCTGCACCAGCATTGGGCAGCCTCGCCTGGGTGCCTCCCACAGCCTCTGGAAAAGCTTACCAAGAAGGTTCATGAGCCAGGGTACCTGTCAGCTTCAACCAGAGCTGAGGGGGGAGGGCAGGGATTAGATGGGTCCCCTGCTCCCACTGGCCTCCAGCAGAATGCCTGCTTCCTCCGGCCCAACCCAGGAGGCAGGCCCAGCTGGCCCCATTTCTCATCCCTATCGATTATTGTGGCAGAAGCCCCAGGAGCAGAATGTAAATCAGTGTCCCTGGGGTATTTAACCAAGGAGGGTTAGTTGGAGGTGGCGTCCCTTATAAGTCCCTCATCTGATGTTTTTATATTAATTCCTATAGTGGCCAGATTAATTTTTATTCCACCGACTGTTATCTCTTCTTCATTGACTAGGAGACATTTTTTCTGAAGTGCGTATCTCAATGAGTATCAGTCATTTAATGGCTGCTGCCCCTGGCTTCAAGGTTTTCATTAAAGAATGAACATTCCTTTGATCCAAAGACCCAGTCTTTGGAAATAACAATGCACAGACCAGCCCGAATCACTGTTACAATCATCACTACCTGTAAGGGAGGGTGATACCTGCCTAGGAACGCACAACCGTGGGCACAGGGTGCCCTTCCCCCACCTGCATCTCCCCAGTTTTACCCATGCCCACAACCTGACTTACCACAGAGAACTCAAGTGACCAAGTGACCACACTTAGCAGAAGGACCTGACCCCACCCTAGAGATGAGTATGTGGTCACCAGGCACTAGGCACCTTCTCACATCTCCCTCAATCAAGCACCCCTTTCCTCAAAAACACAGTGTGACCATTGCTATAGCCTTTTGAAGGCAAAACGGATGCACTGACTAGAGATCTCCAGAAGTTTTAGTATTGTACGTGGTGACAGATCATAGGCTCGGATCATGACAGTGGTCTGCCTCTTTACTGGCGTGGCATGAGCATTAGGCTGGTATGTGTCAAGGAACCTGGGTCTGGGTCCAGATAAGTAAGCAGTGAACTGGTAAGGCATCTGCACTATCTGCACACACAGGTGCCCACAGAGGACAAGGCAGGTAGATTTGGAGACTCTAGCCGAAGCCAAGGCTGTGGGCACAACTCTGAGGGACAGATGTTAAAACCCCCAGAGCTGCATGGAGGGGAGGCACACGGTACTACAGGGATATTTAGCTCGCCTGACACATGGGAGCCCCACTTCTCTCTCCTGCCATTCCTTGCATTAGAGCAGTGGATCCTAAATGTGGTCCCGAGACCAACAGGATCTGAAGTCAGAAATCCTGTGACAGATTCTTCCCCTGGGTACTTGCAGACCAGTCCTCCACTAGCTCGAAGGATGAGCAGTAATGGAGAAAGCAAGGCGTGGTATTTTGAGTGACAAATATTCTCCACAGGGTCAAGCATTAGAACCCTTGTCCTCCCCATTGTCTGGTGCTATTTGGGGGGATTATGGCGCCTTGCTGCTGGAGGATGTGTGTCACCTGAGGCAGGCTTTCAGAGTTTAGAGTCTTGGAGCTCCACTTTCATTTTTTTCCTCTCTCTACTTCCAGTATGCAGATAAAGGTGTGGTCTGTTGGTTCCCTGCTCCTGTTGCCCGTGCCTGCTACAACCTACCACCTTGCCTTCTTTACCGTTGTCAGCTCTCCATCAGGAGCTGTAGGCCAAAACAAATGTGTCCCTCTGTGTTTGCCTTGCTCATGGTATTTTATCCCAGCAACAAAAAGTAAGAACTGCACAAGGCCATCAGAGAAAGAGCACGTGCTGTTATGATCTGGAATTTAAATGATGCGCATGCGCTCATGTGTTGAAAGTGTGGGCCCCTCGCTGTGAGGGTGTGGTGGAAGGAGGTGGGTCACTAGGCATGTGCTTTGATGGAGAGCCTGGGACACACATGGTCAGATCAGGTGAGCAGTCTCCTATGATGCGTTTCTTTACCCTAGGTCCAAGGCAACTGGGCCAACCACAGACTGAAACTTTTGAAACGGTGAGGCCAAGTAAAATGTTCCTCCTTTCAGCTGTCTTAGCTATTTCGCAATAGCAGAGAAAGCAGACACACACACCTGAGCTTGTGCTCTGGTGACCTCCCTGGTAAAACAGAGCCTGTCACCGTGTGGAGGTGCTATGATCCTGATTGGGTCAGAGGCTCCCCTGGGATTGGATGTACTTGCCAGCCAGGCTGCTGCCTTTTCTAGAGGACATGATTCCCAAAGATTTTACCTCTCAGATTATCTCCCTTGACTCACGCAGAGTCAGACATGTGTAATCAGACCCTGAGCCTTTAGGATCTGGAGAATGTTGATAAATAACAAACGCAAACAGGTAAGCAGGCTGCGCTCCCTCCCCGAGGCTGTGTCTCAGCCCCGCAGATCAGCCTCTTCCCTCAATCCACACACAAGTCCTCAAGATTGACCCAGAAGATGGACACATTGTCTAGGGAGCTGCTTCTGAGACACAATGGCGGTGGGCCATTGCTATGAGTATTGTCTAAAGAGCCAGCTGCATCCATGGGCCTGAATTCTGCAAGGAAGTCCATGAAGAGATGAGGTCACTGAGGGACAGGGCAGACCTGGGGATGGGGAGAGCCAGATCTGGTTCCGTTCCAGCCCTTCAGCATCCATTGCCTCATCTCTTGCCCCAGAAAGCCAGATGGTTGGTCACACATGATGCCGTTAATGAACAATCTCTGGAGATCCTCAGAGGGGAGTGGAAGACTAGGACAGAGTGAGCATCTGAGGCAGCCCTTGATTGCTAGGCTGGGAGTGGGAGGAGGGGGGGTCAGCAAAATATCCACAGAGATGCAAAACCTATGACGGATTTTCTCAGTTGCAACTGCTGGAGATGCTGTAAACATGTCTTCCGGTATAAGGGAACACACTTGAGGAAGGTAAGGTTTGTGAAGCTCCTTACCACCATCAACATGGAGTCTCTGAATAAATCTTTCTCCAGCACTTAGGAAGGGGTCCCAGAAAATAGTAGAGAAACGTTTGGCCTTCTCTCCTGTTCCCCACCAATGACCTGCTAAGAGCCACCTCCTCTGTCCTCCCCCAGCACAACCCTGGGCTTCCTCTCCTCTCACATTCCTGCCTGTATGTTCTCTGCCAGGCAGATCCTCCTGGGCTCTATCATATTATCTATGCTGCAAAGGCAAACCATCCAGGGGCCCACCCTACAAAGTGGCTACAGCACTGGCTACCTGGGGCATATTTCTTGATAAAATGCAAGTTCGGATCCAACTCAGAAAGAGCATCCACACCCTCACATACAGCCCCTGTCATGGAGGGATTTAGAGAGCAGAGGGACAGGGGAGGGTATAACTCCCCCCACACACACACGTCTCATCTAAGCTGGGCAGAAAGCAACTCAGGACCTGACAGAGCCCAGGATGGGCAGGTAAAGGCTTATGTCTAAGCCCCAAAAGCAAGTTCCAGACATGATTGCATCTGACCTTCTTGAGTCTCCTGTCTCTGGCGCAGGGCCCATGGTGAGCTCAGCTCCTTCATACTTCTGGGCTCCGTTATAGAGAAGTTTGTAAAGCTTCCAATCTACAGAAGATTGCCAACTTCTGGAATCATCAGGAGGACCCACATCCCTTGTACAGAGAGCCCTTTTCACCTCTGATGACCATTTATCTAACCTCCTCTCTGGGGATGCAGTAGGCTGGGGAAGGGAGCTTCCTTGAGCCAGCAAGATACTTCCAGCCTCCTCACTCAGGTTTCCAAGAGACCACCCAGCCTAGCCCTGTTGGCCTGAAGCACCCAGGCCTCCAGAACTTTCCTGAACATTCCTCGCTTGAGCAATCCCATCCCAAGTCAAATCCCAAGGGGACCTGGAGAGGGTAGGCCCCTCCCTTCTCCCTCTCCGAGGTGGCTCTGAAAGTTTAAAGGGCCAGGGGAAAAGCATTCCTGAGCTTTTCAGAGTCTCCACAAAAACACTTCCTGATGTCTGCCTGACACTAAAAACCTATTAAAGTCGTAAACTTCTCCTGCAGAACGGCTTCTCAAACATGTATTTATCTAAAGGGCATCTGTGTTTGGTCTCTAACACAAATGCTCCAAATGTCGGGCCCCAGGTGATTTATTTTGGGGCGCTTTGTTCTCCTCTTGCTAGAGCTCTCTCAGCTTCAGACCCTAGTTGCTTGGCCCCTCTGCTCCTTCTGCTGATGGTTAGGTTTGATCTACTCTGAGGGGCAGCCCAGAGGGGGCGGGCACAGGGGAGCCCGTGAGCATTCGGTGGGAGCTGCAGAGGATAGGCAGGGACTGCTGCTACAGCTCTACAGAGCCTGCCGGCCAGCCTGATCACATTCCTCTATGTCCAGTCAAGCCAGCCTCTCTAGAATGTCAGCCATGCTTGATGTGGGACCATTAGCTATGAGTCCTGGCTAGGTACTGAACTACCTGAGATGCTGGACAGTCACCATTCACCGTCAACAAACCACTGCCCCCACCACACACAAATGTAGACCAGAGAACACGAAAGTAACGTTTGTACCACATAAAACATAAGAACCGGATGCCCATGGTCATTCCAAGTCTGTCCCCCGACCCCCAGGGATTGTAGGTCAGCCTGGCACATTCAGCCCGCGCTGCTCATGGGGCCTCGTGCCGTCTCCGCAGGGCATTTGAGCAGGGACAGACTTCTGAGTGATAAAGAGCTGAACATAGAGGGGTCTGAGAATAGAAAATGGGGGAGGCAGTTCTGGGGAGCCCCTATAAAGTCTGTGCTTTGAGCAGCTAGGCGGGCTTTCCTCAGAGGGGAGATGTGCTAAGATCCCAGCTTTGGTGAACAGGCCTTTAGGCCTCAGGCTACAGCACAGAGTCCCCTGATAATCCTTCATTAAGGCATCTTAATATGCATGAACTCATCAGCCCCTTTACAAAGAGGCCCTGGAGAGCAGGCCCTGCTGGAGTTGCACTATGTATGCTGGCAGTGGGAGAGATTTCAGAAGGCCCTGGAGGCTGGGGACTCTGCCTAGAGGGGAATATAGGGTTCCACTGGAGGGTGGATGCCTAGAGTGTACTCCCATGATGCTATCCTTCTCTCTGGGGCTTTGGCATCTTCAAGCTATCAGAGCCCACAAAGCAAAAGCTGCCAGGGCAGTCCATTGGTGCGACCACAGAACCCCACATCACCACCCTGATTCTCTGTTTCTCCACTAGCAGAGATTAGGCCAGAAGCCCACCTTGCCTCCAGGGTAGAGGCTGAGAAGGTGTTTTGTTGTTGTTTTGTTGTGTTTTAGAGTCAGGCCATCTACCAAGGATACTAGCCACATGTGGCTATTTAATTTTACATTATTTTCAATTCAAGGCAGTTAATTTCAGTCTTGTGTGGCACCCGCCACATTCCCAAAGCTCAGAGAGTGCAGAATGGAACCTAGGCATCACGGTAGCACCTTGTCTCAGTGGACAATGCTCCAAGGCTGTAGGCTGGGCTGGCCACATCTGGTGAGCAAGAAGGCAGCATATGGTCTATGAGAGAGATCAGTGGCATCGTCAGGAGCCCTGAGCAGACCTCCCTGCTGCTAGAGTTGGAGCTAAGAGAAAAGCAATAATACATGGGAGCTCCTGCAGTGTATTTATGGCTTCGGAGCTGAACTGCAGAGGAACTTGGGGGTCGTAGGCAAGTCAACACAGTCCCTGGTCCTGTTTATGAACAGAGGGCTAAGAGTCACAGGGGACTATGAGTTGGTTGGACTGGGATCCCTTGACCAGCAGCCCTGATTGGCTTGTAGCACTCCTGCCCCCAGCTCACGGCTGCTACCCCGTGTGCAGCAGGCAGGCACAGGCCTGAGCTGACTGTGGACAGCATGTCCCACGCCTAGAACTGCAGCCCACAGAGATGCTGGGTAGGGGCAGCCTGCAAAGCCATTACAGGGCATTAAGTCAATGGACTTCTTATTTGTCAGTGTTCCAAAAACACAGCAGGTGGTTTTGACTCTGAAAGACCAGAAAGAATGCTGGAGATCCAGGGTGGGGACAAAGGCTGCAGAAGGAAAGATTCCTGTGGTCCTGTCTCTTCCAGGCACTGTGAGAATTGCAAGCCATTGTTATTACACTTCCTGGTGTTTGCAGGCCAGGGCTGTATCCCCAGATCCAGTTTCTTTGCCCAAAGTCACTTACCCCACATCCCCAGGCCTGACAGCCACCTCCTTGTATACCTTCCTAGTTCGCATGCCAAAGAACATGTGTCTGCCAGCTCGGGGGGGAGGGGGGGTGTCCGAGAGAAATAGCATGGAGAAGGAACCTGCATTTTCTTCACTGTAGTGTCTCTGGTTTTGGAAAGTGGTACCTCAGATATTGTAAGTGCCCAGTAAACAAATGCATTTTTAACCTCAAGTAGAAAATGTACAGATTGAGTGAAATGTAGCTCCACACTGCCTGCAGGATGGACTGAGACCCTTACTCTTGTCCATTCTAAGAGACCTAGCCAGGGCTGCCCGGTCTGGGCTGCGTTCCTGGACCTGCGACTCCTGAAGACCACAAGGGCGTTTTCCTGTTCCTGAACTGAGAGCATCCTTGACATCTCTAGATAACCCCACACCATGGTCTTGGAGTATCCCACAATACCAAGTCTCTATGCTATCTCCAGTTTATTGCTGCAGGGTCCATGATAGGATGAGGCAAAAACTGAGGACATTAGCAATCTGGGCAGGACATTAGGACCACTGAATCCTGTCAAATGGCCTCTTCCTCCTGCCTCACCATCCTGTTGCACAGTCAGCATACCTGGGTCCCCTAGCATAAAGCCTTCTGTCTCTGCACTCCTGCAGAATACTACTACCCAGTCCATCTCTCTCTCTCTGTCTTTCTCTCTCTCTCTCTCTTCCTCTCTCTCTCTCTCACACACACACACACACACACATACACACACTGCCACTGCACTATAGACCAAACCTAGAAGCATCATCCATCCTTCCTGAAGGTTTAGCTATTTTAGCCTGAAACTTGAGAAGTTGGAGATAGGTTTTGTCATGATAAAGGTAAGCTTAATTTTTCATTTACCTCCACCTAATAACTGACTGAAAATAGGCCCTCCTGTGTTTCCCGAAGACAAGGGATAGGAAAATGCCTTCCTGGTGACAGGACAATTTGTCAGAAAGTTATGAGTGAGTTCAGCAGAGCTGTATAGGAAGTGTATATTGAACAATATGACACACTGGCTTCTAATTGCTTCTGCCTTTCTGATCAATAATACATGTTTTCAAAAAGCCTTCTGTTTGCATTTACACAATGGACGGTAACTACTGCAAAGGATCCATTAAGACCTATTTTAAAAAGTGCATTCTTAAAAAACTTGTCTAAATCTGCATTACAAGGCAGATTATGAAACTGCCTTGGGAGACGTTTTTCTAAAAGGCATTCAGGCCGTTTCTGCTGGACTTGCCAACTATGCTCACTGCCCTATCCATGGCTTGCCTGTGAGCCAGAGAGCTTTCTCCACAGCTCCAGATGATGCATTGAGATGCGGTCAAGCCTGGGGCCCCCATAGCGGCCAGCTATGCCTTCCACCAAGACATAGAACGAGCAGATGCCCGCTATCTCAGGTAAGTGCAGTCACAAATCCACCTGCCACTCTTGAAACCCAGCTGAAGAGTCTGAAGTGGCAAGGGGTGGGCTCTGGGGTTCTGGGACTCTTTCCTTCCAAAACACCTGTGGGTCAGAAGGCCTGGGACCTATGATTAATCCAAGAGGGTGGAGGACAAGTGTTAGCTCTAGCAGGCCAGGTTTGTGTTTAACTCAGGGGGGTCCTACCTGAGCGGGTGGGAAACCCAGAATAGGGGGAAGCAGGCACATGGGAGGAGGGGCCACCAGGCTTCATAAGCTACCTTATCAATAGCTTCTGGTATCTTTGGGTTTATACTTCTATAGCTATGGGAATAGTCATAATACCAAGGTCTACTCACAGGGACTGTAGTGGGCCCTGACTTAAGGCTCTCTCTCAGGCAACATAGGGAGAAGGAGCTGCTTCCCAGGAGACCCCAGACTTGAGACAGAGAAGAGCCTAAAAAGATAAAGAAAAGCACCCACTGTCCAACTGAGCCCATCCATATAGGATTCCTTAAGCTCAAAACAGCATTGCTAAGCAGTTGTCTTGATGGACTAAGTTAAGGGAGAACCCTCTGGAGGATATTGAATGATTTAGTCAACCTGGGTTGACTTAGGCTGGGTGAAAAGACAGGGATGGGATTCCTCTAGGGGAAGAAGGGAGAAGGCAGGGGGAAGAAGGAGAGGGGGAGGGGAAAAAGAACCCCCGCAGGAGGAGCATGTGGAACGCTGGGCAAAGAAATGAAGTCAGTCATGTTAAGGGAGGCTCTGTCCATTCCCTGGCCTCAGATATGTAGGCCTCCCCTGCTGCTTGCCTTCATGAGGTAGGGGCTCAGGCCTTGGGTATCTAGTCAGGCTCCTAGGTACAAGAAGAATGTTTTCTCACAGACAGACTGAAGTCCCATCTACAAGTGTCTTCAATGGGTGCCGAGGCGGGCAGCCAGGCAAGATCTCCAGAGGTCATACATAGTACATCCTTTGGCTACACTCAGCCAGCCCAAGCCAGGTAGCCTATGCATATGTTAATGATTTAGCATATTTGATGAGGATGCACCTACTTGCCTCCCTTGAGGTACCCTCCGAGGTAGAGCTGTTGGGCATGCTTTTCTTCCTGCAGCTCCCTGGAGGACAGCCAAGAGCTGACAGGGAGGCAAACTATGGCGGAGAAATAGATCCACCTCCACCCACCTCAGCACCCCACTGGGGTAGTGGAGTGCAATGGGGAGAGAGTTCTGAGTAGTGCCCCCCAAAACAGTCACAGAATCTGTGCTTCCAACTACTGTGTCACACTGCCTGCAGGGGACGTGCCCGTGTCCACGCCGAGGGACCTTCCTTTCCAGTGCTTCCCAGCCTGAGCCGTACTCTGGACTACGACCCCTCTCTAAAGGCACTAAGGACCCATTGTTCTTGTCCTTGCCTTGAACTTTCTTGAAACTCCCCGGACATCTCTGTACCTAAGCCACCATATTCCTAGAGCACCCTCTTTCCTACTGGAGCAAACCTGTGCAGTTGGGATCTCTGTCCATGCTGAACCCGGCCCCCACCCGCTAGTCCTTGGCTTGTGTTTTACGGCCAGATGCAAGGACTCCAGGTAGGCTTTACATACTCAGAAGCCATGTGCGACCTCCCACTTTCTACAAGGATAGCATGTAAGCTGCCTACCTGTCCACTCCCCATGGCCGTCAGTCGGCTTCTGAGGGCAGACGACACAATGGGCTGGGAGAGGTAGAGTTGCGAAAGTGCCAAGAGCTAAACACTCGTTAAATCACTCCAAAGCAGCGTCCTGCACCACAGCGTCTTGGGGGGAATTCTGCTTTTTAGAATACGTGTGGGTAGTGACCTGGTGGTAAGACATTTGCCTAGCATGCTTCCGAATCTGAATTCAATCTCCAGTATCAATTTTTTAAAGAAACAAAGTATCTCTGTGGGTGAAACTTAGCTCCTATCAGACAAGGCCGGACTCCAGGTCCTAGAGCATTTGTGCCCTTCAGTGGGGGTGGGGGGTGGGGGGGCTGGAGAAGGGCAATGTCAAGGTCAAGTTCTGGGGAAGCTAGGCAAGACAATGGTTATGGCTTTACTGAGCATGTGCTGGGTGGTGACCCTGAGTTCCATCCACATATCTTTTAAAAAGAGTTAAGTCCTCTCTCTAGGAGGAAGATGCTTACAGTTGGAGAAAATGAGGTTCAGAGTAAATTGATTAGGAAGAGACAAAAAAAGAAAAGAAACGAAAAGGAAAGGAAAGAAAAGAGAAGTAGAGCCTCATGCAGACTGTCCCCTTCCCCCAAAGAAGAAAAGAGACAGGAGCGAAGAATGTGGCTTCTTAGGGAACTCACAGGCTAAGACCTTTGAGCCTGGCCTCAAACCTCTCCTAAAGACAGGGAGACAAGCCACTATTTCCACTCCCCTAGAGGAAGCTCCCTCCTACAGCTCAGATTCTGAAAACTGAGTTCATATCTTGGGCCAGGTAGAGCAAAGTTTAGACCTTCCGCGTGTGGTCCTCAACGGCAGCTGGTCCAGGGCTTCCCTCTGATCTGGCTGCTGCTATCTCTGTTCAGCTCCCTGGGCGTGCACACGGGAGAGTAAGCTATGAACTCAAGTATGTAGGTGTCCATGTATCTGAACGTAGGTGCGTGTGTACATGCATGCATGCATATGAGTGTTCAGGGGATCACATAAAAGTCCACTCAGACCTAGATCTTCAGAGGAGAGAGAAATGTCTCTACCATGCTATCTGGACATTCAAGGTTGTAAAAGCTTGAGAAGCAGACCAGAGTGTATTCTTACCTGGGTCCTTAAAATGGCCAGACTTCATCCCAGTGTCAGTGGAGGAAGTATAGGAGTGAGGAGTTGACCAGACTTTTCTTTCTACATTCTATTGGAAAACAGCCACAGGAACCTGTTTGTAGCCACACACACACACACACACACACACACACAGAGAGAGAGAGAGAGAGAGAGAGAGAGAGAGAGAGAGAGAGAGAGAGAGAGAGAGAGAGTACCTCCCTTTCACCTTCCTATTCAGGTCCCTTCCTTGGGCACAGGCCCAAGTGATAACTCCAGGGATCCAGTGTATTAATTAGCACCTTGTGACTAATTCCAGCCCCATATTCCCAAGGCCAGTGATGTCAGGGTGCCTCTTCTAGGCTGGAAGGCTGGTGGTCTGGATACCCACCCGTCAGCAGGCAAGCTCTGATCTCAGCTGGCCTGGCCCCAAGTCAGCCTATGTCTTGGCAGCTTCTGCTCCTGCCTGTGAGGGTGACTTCACTTTGACTTCATATCTGCAGAGTGATGTACAGATTGCTTATTCAGCCCTGAGCTCAGCCAGGCAGGAGGGTGGGGCTCTGTATACTGAAGGAGAGGAGCAGCTGAGCCCCTCCCCCGGGGCTCAGGTTCCAGGAGGGACCTGTTCGTTCACTCCAAGGCCCTACAGGCGTCTGTTTGTCTTTCCTTCCGTGACTAGTTGCTAGCCATGCTTCAAAAAGCAGCTCGGAGTAGGGAGAGCTGGGATTTCCCCACGGGCATCCAGAGCCTGCATCTGACCTTCCATTTCCCGCCTACAGGCTCCCACATCAAGGGTAAATATATTTAGGCATAAATTGGGGAAGGGGAAGTTAGATTCTTCTGGCAAACGTCTGTTTTCATCCTTCCCAACACACCCCTCGAGCTGCTGCCCTAGCGGTCAGTTCACATCCTAAGAGCTCTTCTGTTTGGTGGGATGAGAGCTTAACAGTTCCCAGCACTGCACCAGGCTACAGTAGCAGGTCTCTTTGAAAGGTGTGCAATTAGCCCGTGTCTTGGTCCTATTGGTCGTACCGGTCCTGGGAATCACAAACAAGTCCAACAGGAGCCCCCAACCCTCTTCACCACAGGATATATTGTACACTGGAAACAGGCTCTCTGTCCCTCTTTCTCTTGGCCGGAGCTCCTCCCCTCTTCCCCAGAAGAGGCTGCAGGCTCCAAACGCGCTTCTCACTCCCGCCCCCCTGATAAATGGCGGAGGATGCTCTTCGCGTCCAGAGACTGGAGGGGCATCATTCTAGTCTCTGGGTCTCTTTGCGAGTTGTAAGTAACCAGTCTGCCTAGGCGCCGAATCTTCTGTTGCTCTTTCTGGGCGGCGGGAAAGGACTAACCGAAACAGCAGGCAAGGCGCACGGGGTGAGAAAGTGGCTGTGCCAGCAAATAATCATGGATCCAGGTTACCTTTAGTAGACCAGCACCCGCACCACAACCCACACGCACCCAGCACCGACCCGCCCTCATCCCAAGAGGAAATCGGGGTTCCCGCAGCAATCGGGTGCCGCCCCACCTTGCCCCACGCTGTACCTGGAGCCCCGCCCCTCCACACACCCGCACCCCTGGTCCCGCCCCTCTTGCTGCCCCTCCCTCTGCGCCCTGCCCTGCCCCAGTCCGTTCCCGGGACGCAGGCAGCGAAGGTCTGTCATCAGTACCGCAACTGGAGCCGTGCAAGCAACAGCAGAGAGCGGCTCCGAGTCCGCAGCTGGGAGTCGCGCCCGGACGCAACGCGCCCGCAGTGCCCGCTGCGCCCTGGCTGGCATGGGGAGGCCGGGCTGAACGCCGCACCCCACCGCCGAGACCCGCCCGCTCCTCAACCGCGGCCCTCGCGCGCACCGGCGATGGCGAAAGCGACGTCCGGCGCCGCAGGGCTGGGGCTGAAGCTGGTTTTGCTGCTGCCGCTGCTAGGAGAAGGTGAGTCCCACGGCGGCAGGGACCGTAGGGGTCGGGGCGAAGTTAGCGCTGCGCGCCGAGCCTGGAAGCTGACGCGCGCAGAAGCGCGCTTGCATTGGCTGGCACCGGCCGCCTGCGCGGCTGGCCGGCCTACGGGTCTGTGAACCGGGTAGCTGCGGCTAGCTGCTGCGCTCGGGCCGCCGGCTGGGCGCGGCTCGGCTCGCCTCTGGTCCTTTCGAGTTGCGGGCTGGGCAGCATAGTCCGGGCTCTGCCAAAGCCGCAGCTGCGCATCCCAGACCGGTCGGGTCTCTAACCGCGGCCGTGTGCCCGGGCGAAGCGGACAGATCTTGTCGCCGAAGGGGAGCAGCTGCGAGCGGACGGGGTAGGCAGCCCTGGGAAACCCACGACTTGAGCCAGACCTTGGAGACTGCAGCGCCTTGATTTTTCTTTTTGCGTTTCATTCCTGCACTTGCTGTAGTTCCGTTCTTCTGGCTGAGGCAATCTGTAGTAAAGGTTATTTTTTCCCGTGGGTGTATTTGCCGCCCTGGTCTTTAAAAACCTAAAAGCCTGTGTTTCTCGCTCCCGCCCACCCCCCACCCCCCGGCGTGTCTTCAACAGAGAGTACGACATGGTCTGAACTCTGCCCCACAGCTGGGAGTCCTGTGCCACTCGCACTTCGACTGGAGCACCTGAAAGTGTGGATTTTGGAGGCGTAATAGGGTCCAGGGCTGACATTTGGGCCCGGCCACTCGGAAGTCGAGTGTGGTGATGTGCCGCCAGCATCATGCGCACATAGGAGCCCCTCATTAGGTGTGGCCTTTCAAAGGCTGGTCACTGCCCTCCTATACCGTGACCGAATGAACCCTAAGGATACAGGATACTGGCCCCCTTGACTGCACATTTTACTGTCCTTTCAACCTATCCTAACTTGGTTGCCTCTGGAAAATATATGTACTAAGTTTCCCTCTGATGTCAAAACTGAGCCAGGCCACCCTACTCCCATTCCTTACAAAGGGCTTTCTCTCTTTGCAACCTTTGGAAACAGAGAAGAGAATGCTCACCTTGTGTCTAGCGCAGAGTCTTGTAAAGACTGGGTTCGCTGACCAGCCCAGGACTGCGTTTGTGGGCCTCCAAGTACCTCAGAGAAGTATGGAGAGGGGATAAGATAAAGACTTTATCGTTGCTGAGAAAAAAAAAATAGATTGGAGTGCCTGTTCCTGGGTCTTGAGGTACTGTGGGGCACAGTGCTGCAGAGGGTCATAGGCCCCAAGGCTGTGTAACAAAATACAGAGCTTAACACTGTGTAGCTGCCCTGTCGTAGGGTTTAAACTTCTCAGGTGCAGGTATGTAGTCAGGAGTGAGCTAGGAAGACACGAGCTGAGCAACTTCCCTCAACCCACATAGCCCAATTTAGTGAGGTCCCCAGTGGTTTAAGGGACCTACCTCAGAGGTCTGGCCTGTGGCATTTGGCATTTTGACAGGCATTGAGGCAGATTTCTATGTGAAACCTCTCTGGCTCAGAATCAGGTGGCCACAGACAGCTTATAGAATCCAGGGACTATCTTGAGTCCCTGTCTTAAATCCTCCCCCTTCTGGATGGCCAAGAAACCACGATAGAGCTCCAGGAAGGGGAGCAGCGGCCTCATACCCAGGAAGAAATAATTGGGGTTCTGGAGAAGCCCTCTAACCTGGACTCTGGTGCAGCGGCTGTGACACTCATTGATCTGCTCCAGACTGCCACTAGAGAGCTCGGGTGCGGTTCCTCAGTGGAAGGATTGGGAACAGCGTGGCCTCCGGCGCCCTCTTGTGGATACAGTGTTCTAGTGGCTGGGCAAGTTGCTCACAGTTTGGAGTGGGTTTCAAGTGGGTCTGAAGAAGTAAGGGAGCCTTGTTCACAAGACTCAGCATACCCTCATTTCAAGTTGCCAGTACATGCTCCCATACTTCCTGATGAACTCATGCTCAAGAGAGCCATGGATAGGGAATGCCCTGGCTCCGTTCTCTCCTTCAGAGACCTCACATGTACACAGTACTGTGGCACACACTCTCTCGTGCTCCCATTACTGTTGGGCCCAGTGTCCTGGAACTAGAGATGACAACCTCCTTCTGTAAGTTGTTAATAATTTCTGGACTCCACAGTGCTCAATTCAGACACAACTCGACCGTGTGGATGAGGATACCGAGTCACAGTATCTTGGTCTCTCCTACATGTCTCAGGACACTTGGCCCTCCCCCCTCCCCCGACTACTTGTCGAGACTCCTGCCCCTCATCCTCTTGGCTTGGCATCTTGCTTAGCGGTTTTGTGAGAACCAAAGGATCTGTCACCCTGTCATGGAGGGTCCCTTTCTGGACAGCCCTTCTGTGTGTGAGGGATCCATACACTGGGGCCTGGGCCTCCTCTCTTGGCTTCCCCTCTTTGCTTCTTCCTTATTGAGCTCAAGGGATCCTGGAGACTTCTCCTGGTTCCCCAGGCTCATCTGGGCCCTTCTTTGTCTCTTCCCATAAGCTATTGAGCCCATTCTCACGGCTGGGCCAGCCAGGGTCTCCGGAGGGTGGGGCCTGAGAGCAGACAGCAAGTGGGGAAGTGACTGAGACCATTCACTAGATTGCCTTTATTTTCACAGAATTGCTTTAGGAACGGGCTAAGTAAATGACTGTTTCCTTGGTGGTGTGAAGAAAATGGGATGTATTCACCTAATGGGGTGCTAATGGCCTTTTAGCCAGGGGAGGAGAAAACTAATTAAAAATTACAGTATCTGGAGAAAAGGCGCCTGGGATGTGGAAGGAAAGGGGAGCTGGAGGCTGCTACCTCCCTCGAGATCTCCTCTTGGCAAAAGACTCTGTTGATCCCCTTTCCTGCTAGCACCCCTGCCATACTGTTGATAACCCTGTAAGGTTTGTGGTCTTCCGTTCCCATTTTACAGGTGAACAAACTGAGGTTCTCCAAACGTATAGATTCTGGAGCTCATGGAGAACTAAGGACTCCCCAGGTCCAGGTCTCTTGTCTTTAGCAAAGTCAGTGAGTCTGGTACCGGGAATAGAGATGAAGAAGGACCTGGGAGAAGACAGTGTTCCTGCCTGTCACACCCCAGCAGGTCACTCATGTATGACAGCAGGTGCTCTGGAGAAAGGCTGGACCAGATCTAGGAGTGACACGTGACATAGAGCACTGCCCACAGACATGAGGCCCGAGCCTCAGTGGGTCTGAGCAGAATTTTCAGTGAGATGTTTTTACCCTTGCTGGCTGGCTGACCCTGGGGGGTGTCCTGGGCTAGGAATGAGCACTGGGTCTGGCTTAGTCAGAGCAGTCCTGGAGAAGGGGGCCTGTGTGCTCTAGGCGATGGAAGAAGTTGTTTGTGTGTGTATAGTCAGAGGGCTGGTAGGGACAAGACAGCCAAGGATTATCCTTTGCTGTCTGAAGGAAGCGCCTTCCTTCATCATGGTGTCCTGTTAAGGGAGGGGCACAGCCGTGTGCCCTCATCCAGATGGAATCCTCTTCCCTAGGGCACTGGGGAAGATTGATAAAAGAAAAACGCCCACTGTGTGCCCAGGAAACAAGGGCAGCGCTGGCTAGGAAGTGCAGCCAGTACTTCTGGATGGGTGGCCTAAGTGTACTATGGAGGGGTGTTTTGTGTGTATGTGTGGGTGCTTCTAGGGTAAGGCTGGCTCTGCGCTTGCCTGGCAGCCAGTCTCTTCCCTCGGTCCTCTTCCATTAGCTGTGCTTTCCTCTCTTCCTCCTTCCCCATTATTTTTCTGTACGAATGACTTGATAGTACTAATCAAAAAAAAAAAAAAAAGCCTTGAGTGTTGCTTTTCAAGGAAGAACTAACAGCAAAAGACACACCTAGTAGTTATGGAGAGTGAGGGAAGGGGAGGAGAGAGGGGGTATGGTTCCCTTAGAGACCAGCAGCTGGCAGCAAGACAAGGTAACAAGGAATGGAGGAGCCTGGCCGAGAGCCCTGGGCGTGGGCCACAGAGGAAGTGATGTCATGGGGGGGGTCTGTCTGTCTCCTCTGTGAGGAATGTCCTCTGTACCCTCTAGTATGGGGTCTTTCACCCTAGGGATCTGTGGAGTTGGTACAGCTGACTCCAGGCTGTCCCCATTCATAAGAGCCTCTAGGGCTTTGTGTCCGAGGAATAGGATGAGACTGTGCCTCCTGCAGCAGGGCTCCAACTCCCCTCAGACAACACAGATCCTTCCCTGACAGGTTGCAGGATCCTGAAGAGCTCTTGTGGACTTCACCTTCTTCCTCCTTGTTTGCCCAGCTGTTGCTTCCCCCATCACCCACCCTTCCTGTCCTCGGCAGCCATGGAGAGGCCCTGAATGGACCTCCCAACCCTGTGATTGATTGGAGGGTGCTTCAGGGAACACACCTCTCTGCCGGAGACTGGAGTCTGTCCAGCCTGTAGACCCCTGAGCGGTCTACTGTGACCCTGACCTAGTCAGGTACCCGTGAGAGGAGGCAGCAGGATGCTGTTGTATTCTGCCAGCTCTTTTCCAAGCACATCGGTGCTTCTTAGAAGATGGCTGATGATGAGCTACCAGTGAGGCTGCTGCACCACCTGGGTGCTCAGGAGAGCAGGTGGCCAGCCACAAGCAAACACTTCTGTTTGCTTTTGCCTGGTGGGTAGCTCCACTTAATCAGAACAGCCCAGATGCTAGGGCAGGTTAACTGTTCACCTGAGCAGGTGTGTGCCTGCCTGGTGAGCCAGCAGTGGAGCCCCTTCTCCTTGGTGTCAATGGTACCCAGTGGGCTCTGCAGCAAGAGGTGCCAGTGGCCCTGTGGCCCAGGTCTTACAGGTGGAGCCCCTTTTTCTAGACTCAGGAGCTAGCAGGTGCCCCTCTTTGCGGTCCTAGGTCTTTCCTCCTCTGTGACATGGGGTGCTTGAGTCTCTTCTTCAGGGCTTTCATTAAAGGGCAGTGGGACACTAGAGCAGGAGTCAAGGGATGGACAGTGTTCATTGAAACCGATTCCACCCCCTTATGGGCCTTAACATACTCACACTCGGATTCCAGGAAGGGAAAGAGGGAAAACTTTACTGTCTTGAAACTTAAGGAACCAGAAAATACTGGAGAATTGTGCACTGTGGGAGAGTGAGAGGTGGAGATTGGCTGAATTTCCGAGACATTTTGCCAGCGCGACTGGAAAAGACGCGGATGGAGTCTGGGTGTCTCGAGGCCTTTGTCTACTCTGCTCTGCCTTCATGGCCCTCTTTCCTTACCTGGGGACATCTGCAGCTCTTGGAAGTCCTGAATCCATTCCAGCCCACCAGCAATCCAAGCAGCAAACGTGCCTGGGAGCCACCCTCCTCCCAGGCAAGACACATTTACTGTGCTTAGTCCTTAGGGATGGTTTTTTTTTTTCTTTAACCCCTGTGAGTGCTCTAACCTGGCTTGTGACTCAGCACAGGTGGTCAGCTGGAGGTCATCCCTTTACAAAAGATTGTTCCAGCAGGTCCACTGAGCCTCAGAAAGTCTAGACTGAGGTACATTTCAAATTTTTTCTTCCCTAACCACACCAGCCTGTACCTACAGTTCTGGACAAATGATACCAGCCACGTCTCCGTGGCTTAACATGAGTACTCTACCTATGTGACAGCTGGCATGTCCTCCTCATCCATGAGAAGCTGGACTCCTGGGTTTGTGCACCCAGGAGTTATATGCACTGAAAGATCCAGAGCTTTGTGGAGCCAGGCTTGGAAGGGCCTTGTATTACTTCGCCTGTGTTGCTAAAATCAGAATCACCCGCATTTCAGTACAGGGTAGACTTGAGAGTTCAGAGTATGTGTGGGGACACATACTTCTGAGGCATGCCTGTACACATTCTGGGGGTGATGGGTCTCCAGGCTTTGGACCGTTTTTAAGGTTGGCTTCTGTTGCTGTAAGAAACACCATGATTAAAACCAAGATGGTGAAGAAAGGGTTCATTGTAACAGCTTAGTGCATCACAAAGGGAAGTTGAGGCAGGAACTGAAGCAGAGACCAGGGAAGAATGCTGCTTATACTGCCTTGCTTTCTATGGGTCAGTTTGCTTTTTTTTTTTTTTTTTTAATAATACAAATCAAACTGTATCTCTAGGGGTGACACCACACAGTGGAACAGGCTTCTCACATCCATCAAGAAAATTCCCTCACATACTGGCCTGCGGGCCAATGTGATGGTGGCATTTTCCCCGTTGAGATTTTCCCTTCCTAGATGACTCTAGCTTGTGCCAAATGGACAAACGAAACTAAGCTAACCAGCCCAGACCCCACTCCTTAGCTTTTCCAAGTGGGTGTCTCTGCCCATTTTCCTGAGTGATGCCTCAGGGGCCTATGCTGAGCCAAACAGCTAAGAGTATGAGGGAAGTAATCACCTATTGAAATAGTCTTTAAAAACAAAAAACAAAAAACCTCTTTAGCCAGACAGTGGTGGCCCACGCCTTTAATCCCAGCACTTGGGAGGCAGAGGCTGGTGGATTTCTGAGTTTGAAGGCAGCCTGGTCTACAGAGTGAGTTCCAGGACAGCCAAGGTTATACAGAGAAACCTTGTCTCTAAATAACTACAAAAAAAAAAAAAAAAAAAAAAAAAAAAAAAAAAAAAAAAAAAAAAAAAAAAAAAAAAAACTCTTTAAATGTAACTGCTGTAGCATAAGGTTAACTGTTTTTAATAGAAAAGCACAGTGTCATTTAGGTTATCCCAAGGTGTCCAGGAGACATCTCTAGTTCTGTCACATGCTCATTACCCACAAAGGATACCCCATATACCCAATAAGCAGCTGTCCCCCACACTCCATGTACCGACCTCTGGTTACCCTCAGACTGTTCCCCTCTTTAGATTTGCCTGTTCTGGGCATTTTATGTAAATAGTGTAATGTGTGTGGTAGTTCGGTTTAGAGTTTCTCTCCCTTTCCGTTGTTGCTCACTTCAGTGTGCCATTCTTTAAGAGTGAGTAATACTCCATTTGTTTGGCTTCACCACATTTATGTATCCATTCTCTTGATCCGGAGGTGTTTTTTTCCTATTGCAAACAAATTTTCCAGGCATGTCCTTTGAATTCTGCTGTTCAAGGCTTGTTTTCAGTTTTCCGGGGAGTGAAAATGTTTAAGGTCTTGGTGTTTGTTCTTTGAGCAGTTGATCTGCTCTTTCCCAGAGGCAGCGTCCAGTTTAGCAACTGTAGCATTTACTAGTTCCTGTTGTTGTTTTTGCAGCCCAGCCTTCCCAGGGGGCTCAAAATGTTATTTCATTGTGGTTTTGGTTTGGGTTTCCCCTCAAGATCAGCGATCCAGTCCTAAGACTAGACAAGCTTCTGTTTACACACTCACTGACCGATTGTGTCTATTATTGGACAAGAGCCCTCTGATTGCTGTTTGTGTTACATTTTTCTTTGACCACTTACACATGCATTCTGTTTACTACTCCACCATCCTCTTTTCTCCCACCCACCCCTGTCACCACAACACTCCACAGGCCCCTCTCCTGTGTTCTTTTTGTTTTGTTTCTCTGATGCACAGATTTTAACCAGGACCTTCTGAGAGGCCATGGGTTTAGACCTATCCATTGAAACCTGTGGACTTAACCATAGGAACTTTCCCTCACTGAGAACCTATCAGTAGCCAGTAAATTATTCAACAGGGAGGGCTAGGGCCCCTTGAGCTTGCTCCATCATTGGCTGTTGACATGTGGGCGTGTACAGCCCCAGCGTGGGCATGCGCAGCTGCAGTGAGGTCATGTTTGCAATGACTGTGTCCTGCCATGAGGGTAACATCCCTGGGCCCTTCTCCCTTTCTTCCAGATCTTACATTCTTACTGTTCCTTCTTCCCTGGTATTCTCTGAACCCTGAAGATCACAGTATAAATGTCTTGCTCAGGGTTGAACACCTTTGGCCATTTTTAATTGAGTGCCTTTGACTTACCATCAGGCATGGCTGAGAGGCTACTTCATCCAGTAGCACTAGTCACTTACAAGAAGTCCCCGGAGAAGACACTGATGTTCTAATATGGGTGGACGTTGCGTCTCCACTGAACACGGCGTGTCTGCATTTCTCAGAACAACAGGACTCTTGCACATGTCACATTTGAACCCAAGTGTTCTAGAAACAAAGGCGTCACAGCTAGTGCAGGAGAAGCAGATGTTCTAGAACCTCCCTGTCAAAGGGAAAGATCCTGGAAACCAGTCAGCCATCCCACACCCGATAAGGGAACTGGCAGCCCGGGAAGCCAGGGCTGCCCTCTCACTCTGCCTCTATCTAGACTAAAAATAACTGGGCAGATTGGTCTAAGTTGATTACAGTAATTGCTACTGTGATGTCATGCTGCCGGCCAGAGCTGGGTTGCAGGGCTGACAGCCTGTGCGGAGGCAGCGGTCTCCCTTCTGCATTCCCACTCAGGGTTTGCAACCGAAGATAACACGATCTAAGGTCCAGGAACGAGTGACGGGCCTCTCCAACACTGGTGTACTCAGCCGTACCAGGGACCCAGGACTCCAGTGTGTGGCTCTGGGTCCTTGTGGAATCGGGAACGGCTCCTGTGAGGTCCCCAGCTCCTAGCCCACCACTCTTCCCCAGAGCAGATGCTTAGGGCTTCTCTATGTGCCACCCTGTCTTTGTTAGTGTTTCTCTTGCTCCGATGAAACATGACCAAAAAGCAAGTCTGGGAGAAAGACACTTCCACGTCATAGTCCATCATTGGATGAAGTCAGAACAGGAACCCAAGCAGGGCTAGAACCTGGATGCAGGAGCCATGGAGGGGTGCAGATCACTGGCTTGCTTCCCCTGGCTTGCTCAGCTTGCTTTCTTATAGAACCCAGGATGGCCAGCGTAGGGATGGCACCACCCACAATGGTCTGGGTCCTCCCCCATTGATCACTTAATTAAGAAAGTGCCTTACAGCTGGGTCTCATGGAGGCATTTCCAGCTTAGGCTCCTTCCTCTCTCTGATGGCTCTAGCTTGGGTCAGACACAAAACTAGCCTGCATCCCAAGAAGAGGCTGGCTGCTTCTACTCCAGAGACTGAAGTGGTCTCCTTCCTCCTGCTGCAGCGCCTCAGTGTTTGATGAGAACACACTGAACTTCCAGCTGGCTTCCTAGCATCCCCCTCACCCAGAGCAGATCCCTGCAGTCACATGTGGGTACATCTACCTTAGGAGCTGTCCCTCTATACACCCACAGAGAAGCAGGAAGTGGATTACAGCCTCTACTGTCTGACATGTTTGGTACTGGGACTTTGTGGGTGCAAGAGCGGGGGACTCCACAATACTCAGTCAGTTCCCCTGTGTCCCCTGTGAGTTGGGCTCATGAGAGCTTAACATTGGGTTCTGTATTTTGGTGTTCATTCCGTGCCAGAAGCCCTGGTGGGATGGTACCCAGAACAAATTCCACCTTGCCTCACCTTCCTGAGCCCTCACTTTGTTTTGGGACTCCTGCCCAGGCTCCATCTCACTGAAATATTAAACAGCCAGTTTATAAATGCCAAAGAAACGTCCAGGGGGCATCGGTCCTTTTGAGGAGAAACTGGGAAGGCATGGCAGAATCTCCACAGTGGCATTTCCAGCCTGGTAATACAGGCATATAAGTGGATGGCCCTTGGTTCCTGGGACTCTGTGACCTGGTTCTCGAAAGCACTATATGAACAGCTGTCACTGAACAAAGCCTGGGTCAGACTCTGGCTGAGTCCTAAATCACTCTCTGTGGCCTGGGGCCATCCTCTGTCTTGGTTTATTGCTCAGTAAGACAAAAGTACCCTAACGTCCATTAGTATTTTGATGTGCTTAAAACTGCCCAATAGAAATCCCATTGGTGAATATGGAAGGTGACACAAAGGGCGTTGGGATGGAGTGTTAAGAAAGAGCTTTAGCTATGTAGGGTGGTCACTCAGCAAGTGGACGTGTTCTTCGTCATGGTGCTCTGTTTGGTTATGTGGGAGAACAGCTGCACTGCCCAGAGTCATCGGGGTCAAAGCTGCTGGGACCTTGGCCCAAGTTGCAGCAGCAACAACTACCCAGGGCTATAAAGCACTAGAGAGAGTCCTAGGGCCAAAGGGGCCTGGTCACTCACACACGATCATCCACAGGCCACTTGGGTGGCCAGGCCTTGTCCTAGGAAAGAAATTAATTGTAACCTAATTGGCAGTTTCCTTTATATAGAAGCCGGAAGGAACTGCCAGCAAGACCTATGATTAAGTCAGTAGCAGCTGGGAAATCACATTTGGGTGGGAGCATTCTTCATGGCAGGGAGGCCAGTGCAGCTGGTCTGGGTGGGCATGGAAATGCAGGTGGTAGCTGCAGTGCATTCTGGATAAAGCCTGGTGCCCGTGTTCCTTGAAGACGGAGGAGGAGGAGAAGGAGAAGGAGGAGAAGAAGGCCCAGCCTATGCATGGAGGACAGCAATTACTCCCTAACCTTAGCTGTGCAGTAGATTCCCCCCACCCAAACCAAAGCAGAGAACTGTACGATGATGTGAGACTCGGAGGGCTGAGCACTCAGGGTAATTCTAACAATATTTTGAGAGATGATGTCCTACGGCACCAGCTCAGGAGACAGCACATGTGAGGACCATGCCTGGTCGTACAGGGAGAGCAGAGCCTCAAGCCAGGAGCAGCTCCACCTCCACACCATATGGCTTATGTCTAGATGCTCTTCCAGGCCACCAGCCACCCTACTCTGGAGGCCCACCAAGACAGGTGACTAAGGAGATAGCACACAACGAGTGAGTCCTCTGCTCTACACTAATGGGGGTCCAGACTTAACACTGTACCTCTGGGTGTGGACTCTGAAGATGGGGTTAGAGGTGATGCTCATAGTTGTAGGGAAAACGGAAGTGATGCTTATGAGTGTGTCGGTGGTTATGATGCTGATGGTGACCGTAGGTAATGGAGATTCAGGTGTGTGGATGGAAATGACAGCTGGCAGCGGCCATTGTTCTTAGACCTTCATGTTCACCAACTAGATTTTGCTCCCAGCAACCCTATGAAGAGGAAGGCTTAATCTCCTTCGGTCACCCCAGACTTACTAGTCCATGATCTTACCTGGAATCTACAAACTGGTTCAACCCATCATTTCTGACAAGCGTTCTGAGGTCATGATCTCTTAGCCCTGAGAAGCTAGACTTCTTGTTGGCATCTGCCTCTTGTAGCTCTCTCTTTCCTGAACTTACCGTCTTCTTCAGTCCTTTCTGCTCTCTAGATCGGGCTACCCCTCTGCGGCTGACACTGTCCATGCTTCCTGGGAAAACCCCGCAGGCCTCCCCGACCTTCATCCATGGCTCCAGTCGAGAGATTAAGAACAACCAGCTTAGGTCTCTGTTATTTTCTTGTCTCTGTGACTAAGCGCCAGACAAGAAAGGACTCTTAACTGCTGAGCCATGTCTCCAGCCCCTTGGTTGAATTTTGCAGATGGCATTTGTCCTGGTAAGGGTTTGACATTGCTATGATGAAACACTATGACCAAAAGCAAGTTGAGGAAGGTAAAGCGTTTTATTTGGTGTACACATCTACATCAGAGTCCATCATTGAAGGAAGTCAGGACAGGAACTCAAACAGGGCAGGAATCAGGAGGCAGCATCTGAGGCAGAGGCTGTAAAGAGGTACTGCTTACTGGGTTGCTCCTGATGGCTTGCTCATCCTGCTTTCCCTCAGAACCCAGGACCATCAGCCCAGGGATGGCACCTGCAATGGCCTGGGCCCTTCCACATCAATCACTAGTTAAGAAAATGCTCTACAAGCTTGCCTACAGCCTGATCTCAGGAGGCATTTTCTCAGTTGAAGCTGTCTCCTCTCAGGTGACTGTAGCTTGTTCAAACTGACACAAATCCAGCCAGTACAGTATCAGAGTATCTCTCCTTTTAAGTCAAGGCTGAATGGTGAGTGTGATGTACCTCCCACATTCTGTGTCCCCATCTGTAGGCAGTAGAGCTGCATCCAGCTTTGACTGGTAACGATAAATGCCGCTATGAAATGGATGTGAAAGTCTCTGGGACGATACCGAAAGATGAAGCTTCTGGATCCTATGGGAAGCCTGAGTTAAGTAGTTTAAGAGACCCTTGTGTTTTCTACAGCAGCTGCACCATTTCACCTTCTGACCAACAGTGTGCACAAGGCTTCTAAAGAGTTTTCACTATCTGAAAACGTCATGAAAGTTCTTGGGCGAACACAAAATCAGCAGTACAGTAAAATGAGCTGTAGTCTAGACCAACATCCATGGCCCTCTCCGATTAGTCCACACTGTCTTTTTAGGTGAAACTTACATTGCCTTGTGTTAGTTAGTATCCATGGCTGTGACCAGACTAATGCATGGAAACAACTTAAAGAAAATACATGTGTTTGGCCCAGGTTTCAGTCCATCTTGGCTGGACGGACATGATGGAGTGGGACAGTTCACATCACTGAGGGCAAAAATCAGAGATGGAGTCCTTGGCTCTCTATGTTCTCCTGTCAATGCTATCCAGGCCTCCAGCCTATGGAACAGTGAAGCCCACACTCAGAGGTCACCTTAGTTGATCCTCTCTAGAGATGCCCTAACAAACATGGTTTGGTGTGTGTGTGTGTGTGTGTGTGTGTGTATCACTAAGCTCTGTGATGCTTTATTAATCCAGTCAAGTTGACAGCCAAGGTCAGCTGTCACAGATAGAAAGGCATCTGTACTGGCTGGTTTTGTGTGTCAACTTGACACAAGCTGGAGTTATCACAGAGAAAGGAGCCTCCATGAGATCCAGCTGTAAGGCATTTTCTCAGTGATCAAGGCGGTAGGGCCCAGCTCATTGTGGGTGGTGCCATCCCTGGGATGATAGTCCTGGGTTCTTAAAGAAAGCCAGCCAGGGGAAGCAAGCCTGTAAGCAATATCCCTCCATTGCCTCTGCATCAGCTCCTGCCTCCAAGTTCCTGCCCTGTGTGAGTTCCTGTCCTGACATCCTTTGGAGAACAACAATGTGGAAATATAAGCCGAATAAACCCTTTCCTCCCCAACTTGCTTCCTGGTCATGATGTTTGTGCAGGAATAGAAACCCTGACTAACACAGCATGTATCTTAATTAGCTGTGCAATGTTAGGAACTGGATTATGCCCCCATGACCTGTCTCCCCCAGGACCATGTCCCTCATCGGGACATGTGCTATTTACACTCTCCCCAAACCTATCACCTGAAATGTGATGAGAATCCAGTTCTGCCTGACTGCTTCAACTGGATAGGATGTCTGTGAGACCCACCCAGGCGAATGTGGGTAGCAGCGGTCCATCTCTTTCCATCTCTGCCACAGGATTCTGTGGCGTGGATGTGCCAGTTTGCCTACCTAAATACCCACTGAAGGACATCTGTTTCTAGCTCTTGGTTGCCATGAGTAATTCACCATTTAATACTCAGTTACTTTGATGGATGAGTGGTTTTACTTCTGCTGGATAAATGGAGTGGACTTGCTGGGTTGTATCTAAGAGCATATTTTAATAAAGATTGCTTTCTTATACAGTGTTGTTTTGTTTCTGGGGACTGCTGCCTGTCCTGCTAGTCTGGCAGTATCTCATATCTTTGAAACTTCCTCTTGTTCCAGGTGATGTGTTGGGGGAACTCTTGGATCATGTGTGACCCTGGGACATATTGCACTTGCACATGGGTAGCAGAGAAATAGTTTGCAACTATTTTGTACTTTCTTCCCCCCTTTTTCTTTCTTTGCTCTAATTATCAGCCATGTTTAGCTATGTTCATGTTCTTTGAACTGGAGGTAGGATTAGAATTTTAGATTTGTTTATTTATTTATTTATTTATTTTGCCCACAAAGAAGCTGTTTCTCCCACCCCATTCATACCCTCATGTCTCCTGCAGCCCCACTGGGCCTCTACTTCTCAAGGGATGCTTACTGGGAGAGGCTGTATGTGGACCAGCCAGCTGGCACACCTCTACTCTATGTCCATGCCCTACGGGATGCCACTGGAGAAGTGCCGAGCTTCCGCCTGAGCCAGCATCTCTACGGCGTCTACCGAACACGGCTGCATGAGAATGACTGGATCCGCATCAATGAGACTACTGGCCTTCTCTACCTCAATCAGAGCCTGGACCACAGTTCCTGGGAACAGCTCAGCATCCGCAGTAAGAGAAGAGCCGGGCACCCCATCCGCTTGGCCTAGCCCTTAAGCTGCCCTCACCTCGACTGCCAGTCTGAGGCTAGGGATGGCTTTGTGGCCAAGTGTGTAAGGCTCAGGGTAAAGGCGGCTGCTTTGTGTCCAGTTAATGAGGGACCCTCATGACTTTGGGAATACTAATTACCTCCTGACACTTCTGGGAGTTAGGAGAGCCATGAAAATGATTTGGAACTCTCTCTCTGTGGAGCAGAGTCTATTTGCAGTGGGTTGATAAGGGTGTACAAATTGTGAAAGAGATTCCAAGGGGCTGGAAACACCCCCCCCCCGGGGAGCAATAATTTAGCTGATGACCTGGAATTTGCTGAAGAGTACCGTGTCTTTGGAATCATGTTTCCCCATCTGCAACAGGCTGGCTGGGGTGTCCAGGAGGGAGACAGACCAGAAGGAAACCTAGAGAGTAGCCCAAAGCTAAGGTTGGGGCTGCAGTCAAGGCCACATAGGATGTTAGCCCTGCTGTGGAGAATGGGGATCTCAGTGGCTTGTGTGACATGAGATGGTTATGGTGTGCACCTGGTAGCTTACACCTGCCAAGACCTCCTCTGAGACGTGGCCTCACACATCCCTAAGTTCCCTACCACAAGTGGAGGCAGGGTAGAATAACTGACCTATCTGACAGGAGCAGTGTCTAAGTTAAGAGTTTCCATTGCTGTAAAGAGACACCATGACCAAGGGAATTCTTAGAAAAGGACAACATTTAATTGGGGCTGGCTTACAGGTTCAGAAGTTCAGTCCATCATCAAGGCGGAAGCATGGCAGCATCCAGTCAGGCGTGATGCTGGAGGAGCTGAGAGTTATACCTCTTGTTCTGAAGACAAATGGGAGAAAGACTGGCTTTCAGGCAGCTAGGAGGAGGGTCTCAAAGCCCAACCCCACAGTGACACACTTCCTCCAACAAAGCCACACCTACTCCAACAAGTCCACACCTCCTAATAGTGCCAAGCACATTCAAAGCATTGCACGCTTTGCCAGGATAAAATGGGAGGGTGCCTGAGGTGGGCAGTTCCCTGCCATATAGTGTAGATCAGTGACTCTTAACCTCCAGGTTGAGACCCCACGCAATGCATAGCCAGTATTTACATTATAACTCATAACAGCAGCAATATTAGAGTTAGGAAGTAGCAAGGAAATAATAATTTTACGATTGGGAGTCACCACGACGGGTATTAAAGGTCGTACCATCAGGAAGGTTGGGAACCATGGGTCCAGACAGTTCTTAGAGGAAGTACTCTGCAATGTCCCTTGGTTTTCAAATACCTTCGTTTCCTCCATCTTTCTTCTAAACGGTAGAGGGAAACTGGGACTGAGAGTCCCTGAAGACTCCCATCACTCACATTTGAGCATTGCCTTGTCCAGTCAGGAAAGAAGCGCACAGCAATTTGGACAGTTTGTCCAGAGAATATTGACCACAGTGGGTTCCTTGTAATAATGGAATACAGGCTAAGGGGAAGCAAACTGAACCTAACATGGACTGTGGTGCCTCAGTGGTAGAACTTAACCGAAAATTCTAACTCTGAGTGTTGATGAAGTCTGTGATAAGCACTTGATGATGGGTAGGTGGAGTGTCCAGCTCCCAGAAGCCTGCAGGAGCCTACACTACAAGGCCACCCACCTGGAGGAATCTGGGAACTTTAGCCCCAGGCAGAGTTTGGGCAGTTCTTTCAGGAGGGACCATTTGAGCAGAAACCTGAAAGACAAAAAGAGGCAGATAAGAGGGCTACTGATTTCCAGGCCTCAGCATCCTGCAGCAGAGATGGGGAGGTATCGGCTGAGGCTTGTGGACCACACTGAACCCTGGAATTCCTGCCCCTCTTCTTCATTCCTCACCTGAAAAGGGGCTGTCTTCTTCTCTTCCTACAGATGGCGGCTTCCCCTTGCTCACTATCTTCCTCCAGGTCTTTCTGGGGTCCACAGCCCAGAGAGAGGGAGAATGCCATTGGCCAGGCTGTGTCCGTGTATACTTCTCCTTCATCAACGACACCTTCCCAAATTGTAGCTCCTTCAAGGCCCAGGATCTCTGCATCCCGGAGACAGATGTGTCCTTCCGCATCAGGGAGAACAGGCCCCCTGGCACCTTCTACCATTTCCACAGGTTACCTGTGCAGTTTCTTTGTCCCAACATCAGTGTGGAATACAGTCTCTTAGAAGGTGAGTTCCAGCCTCAAGGGGGGCTATTCCTTTGACCTGTTGCATGGGAGCCATAGTGCGATAAGCTCTTAGGGTGAGCCGTGTGTTCTTTTTGCCACTGTTTAGTATTCCAGAAGTATCTCTCTTGAATGTCTGTCACCAGCCAAGTACTGTTGAAGGAGGTTAGGATACAACTATAAACAAACAGACGGTCTAGTGTCATGCCTGCATTGAAAGCCTCTAGTCATCTGGAGGGTGGAGCCCGTGAACATGTCAAGGAAACTGGATGGTTTCTAGAAGGAGTGAGGAGCAGAGAGAACAGAGAGGCAGGGGCTGCTAGTCCAAATGGGTTGGTGCTAAATAGCTCTGGCCCCAGCAGGTGCCAAAGTGGGACCATTTGTGGTTGGAATGCTGTTAGCCACTGGGAGTTGCAGAGGAGAACAGGGGTAGGCTGGTTATGGCAGGAAATTTTCAGGGTTTCTTTCCCTAGTGCATGGGAAGGTATGGAAGTCAGGGGGCAGGTATGAGAAGTCTCCACTTAGATGGATTCCTGTGATGGGTACAGCTCAGGGTCAGTGTAATATAAGGTACAATTATGGCGACTGAAGGATAGACTCCTGATTGGGAGGATGGGCTGACACAAGGCTGGAATTGGCATGAGAATCAGGGAGCTTCCTGGCATGCTCTTAAGGAGACCCAGATGGATTCTTCTAAGCTAGGGATGGGGTGTTGAGCCCCCAGTTCCAAGGGCTCTGCTAGTGACAGCAAGCACAGCAGACCTTTCTGGGGAGAGCGTCTAGCCAAACGGACCTGCACCCTTTGACATCTTGTTTGCTGTAGAAGTGGAGGCTCCAAGAGACCAATAAGGTCACAATCCCAGGATGTATACAGCAGGAAATCAAATCCCATATCCAGAAATCCCTGTTGGAATGTCAATCATAACACAAGCGTCTAGTATCTGTTTTTAAGTCATCAAATTGGGGTGTTTCTCACATTGATATTATGAGCAAATATCATGTCTGTGATTAAAAAAAAAAAAAAAGGCTGACTTTGTGAACCAGACCATACCTGGAGCCGGCTCTCTGCCTATCCTCTGCCCTCCTGGGCATCACTCCTCCAGGCCATGACAGAGACCTGTTCTTATGTCAACACTTGTCTGCCCATCTGCGTGAGTGGAGGCTCCAGCCACAAAAAAACTAGGAGACACAAACCTCAGTTTACGTTTGATAATGGTTGCCATTCCCACAGAGCCAAAGAGGAACAGCCAGCCAGCCCCTGCCATTAGGAAGGGAGGTCACACCCCATCCCCTACCCAGTGGTCATATGGATGCTTTTCTGCTTGGTGGCAGGGGACAGTCTGCCCTTCCGTTGTGACCCAGACTGCCTGGAAGTGAGCACTCTCTGGGCCCTGGATCGAGAGCTTCGGGAGAAGTATGTGCTAGAGGCTGAGTGCACAGTAGTAGGCACTGGTGCCAACAAAGAGAAGATGACCGTGTCCTTCCCGGTGACAGTGTACGATGAGGACGACTCGGCGCCTGCCTTCTCCGGAGGTGTGGGCACTGCCAGTGCTGTGGTGGAGTTTAAGCGGAAGGAGGTTTGTCCACAGTTGAATTTGATTGTCTTGTCTGTCTTGTCCTGTGCCTGTTTGGTGTTTGTCCCCATCGGGACTTCATACTCGATCTATTTAGCTGTTCCTCTAGCCATCCAGTCACGTGGCTCTCTACTTGTCCTTTGTGTCCTGTCTGTTTGGCTGACTGCCAGCCAGATAGGCTGCAGTAAACTGGGCTCTCGCTGTGAAGGCCTGAAGCTGGGGTACTTAGATTGTGTCTAATCAGGCCAAGGGCCCCAGGGGCAGAGCATTGGGGAGAACATTCTGGCTCACTTGACCTGGCAAAAAAAGGAGAGGGTAGTCCCTTCTGCTGGCAGCTGGGCAACTTGTCACAGGAGTGCCCTAGGAGAGGATGTCCTTACCCGTTCTGCTTTGACGAGTCTAGGTGTTGTGTTACTGCCACCTGCTGGACATCAGGCCACTCTTCAGCCTGTTCCTAGGCTCAGTAAGAAGGGTGTCATTTCTCTGGGGAGCTAAGGAGGTACAGGCTTCCTAGGGAGTGAGAGGAAGTATAGGGAAGGAAGAAAATGTCAACCTTAGAGTGACCCCAACGTCCCTGTGGTTTGGCCCTAGGGACAAACATCCAATTGTGATCATCTGCCCCTTGGATTCTAACAACACATACTTGGTATAGTTCTGGGCTGTGCTAGGTCATGCGGTCCTCTAACTATACTGGCGCTGACTGGCAACTCTCTGCTGTCTGTAGGGCACTGTGGTGGCCACTCTGCAGGTGTTTGATGCAGATGTGGTGCCGGCATCTGGGGAGCTGGTGAGACGGTACACATGCACACTACTCTCCGGAGACTCCTGGGCCCAGCAGACCTTCCGGGTGGAGCACTCGCCCATCGAGACCCTGGTCCAGTCCAACAACAACTCCGTGCGGGCAACCATGCACAATTACAGTAAGAAGCCAATGGTGTGATGTCTTCTCAGAACTTCAGGACACTTGGTACACACCATACTGCGCACACATGCACACGCCATACGAAAACTACATACATTCCATACACACCAAAATATGTCCCACTGGGCACACCCATTCCAATCCACACACAATTGTTGTATAAAACACCACCCAAACACCTTATATACAATCCCGTTTAAATATACTAATTTTGCACACACCCACCAGTAAGTAAACACGCCACTCACACATTTCATACCCATGTAACAGACTGTACCCACAAAAATGCACACACTTTGTAGACATATCAAACTACAGGACATAATATACCCTATATATAAACACACCACACATATACCACCTGTACCTACTGTCTCTCTGGAACACATGCATGTACACACCACACACACACACACACACACACACACACACACAATGAGATCTAGCTGAGTAGAATGTCCAGCTTTTAAATACCAGTATTATTGTAAGACTGCCCACCAGGCCTGCAGGGTTTTATGTTGATGTAGATGTGTAATATGTGGCATAGGGCATAATCTTTTTTTTTCTTCTTTTTTTTACACTTTATTTTTTATTAGATATTTTCTTTATTTACATTTCAAATGATACCCCCTTCCCAGTTTCCCCTCTGGAAAAAAAAAAACTATTCTCTCCCCCCTCCCTCTGCTCACCAACCCACCCTCTCCCGCTTCCTGGCCCTGGCATTCCCCTGCACTGGGGCATGGAGCCTTCACAGGACCAAGGTCCTCTCCTACCATTGATGTCCAACAAGACCATCCTCTGCTACATATGTAGCTGGAGCCATGAATCCCACCATGTGTACTCTTTGGTTGGTGGTTTAGTCTCTGGGTGCTCTGAGGGTACTAGTTAGTTCATATTGTTGTTCCTCCTATGGGGCTGCAAACTCCTTCAGCTCCTTGGGTCGGGACATAGGCAAGATTGCCATTTTCTCTCTTGATAGGGCATGATCTTGAAGGAGAGTAACTTGTTTTGTCTCCTTATTGTGCCCACCTACAGAGCTTGTTCTCAACAGGAGCCTCTCTATCTCAGAGAGCCGAGTCTTGCAGCTAGTGGTCCTGGTCAATGACTCAGACTTCCTGGGGCCTGGGGCAGGTGTCCTCTTCCTCCATTTCAATGTGTCTGTGCTGCCTGTCACCCTGAACCTACCCAAGACCTACTCCTTCCCAGTGAATAGGAGGGCCCGCCGTTATGCCCAGGTGAGCCCGTGGCCCATTGCATGGTGTGAGGTTAGAGGGTTCCAAGACTGCAGGCAGGGCTAGGGGTGGGTGGCACCTCTTCCCTAGCCCACCCAGTGCAGAGTTAGCATACGTGGATCTGTAGTAGGCTCCAAGGTGGATCTTTGAGCTTCTGTTTACCCCTTTTCACCCTAGAGGACTCTGAGCCCCTCGTAAGCTCCTGGAGCAAGCCCTCTCATTTCACAGTCTCACTTCTTGGTATTTTTAAAACATTGTTTTTTGCACTAATACAAAAGCATTTCCAGGTAACCCCATGTATGCCTACTTGGAAAGATGTTCCTGCTGTACTGTTCAGTGGAAAAAGTGGTTGGAGGAACCACTGGTCTCTGGTGTCCCCATCAGTGCAAGAATACCTTTTTTATTGGGGGGAACTTGAGCGTGCACCAGACCATGGTTGGCAGTAGTGCCTTGTGGGAAAGGGCAGAGGTCACATCTGCTTTTAGAAGTTTATGTGCTAGGGAAATCACAAGGTAATGTTCATATTTGTCTTTGGACAATGATAATTGAAGTGGAAAGGGAAGGCTACGGTGGTAGTTTAGTGGTATAGCTCTGTCCTAGCAAACAAAGCACTAGGCTTTATCCCCAGCCCCGCTAAAATAAATGAAAACACAATGAGTGGAAAGCGAGCAGTAGTTTTCATCAAAATGGTGAGGAATGAGGGGGTGTGTCCCCCCACCCCTTGACCACCAGAGACAGCATTTGCTGCGGTTCTAACTTGTTTCTTCTGAAGCACTCATGGTGTCTGTCTGTTGCTTTTTTTAGTTCGTTCGTAGTTTGCATGTGTATGGTTTCACTGACGGTAGAGGGTTGCTCTGTCTTCAGACTGTTTAGAACAGTCTCCTCTTGTGCCCATGGTCTTTCCAGTTCTTACAGGCGGCTCCAGATCCTCACTCATTCCTGTCACCAGCACGCAAAGGACCCACCTGTAGATACATAGAGCCTTTGGCCCTTCTCTAGGGTGTGAACATTAGGTCAGGAGTGGGGATGACAAAGCGAAGGGCCTGAGGAGGAGTTGGAGGCATCAGTTAGAGCCAGATCCACCTGCACTTAACAGACTCGGGAGCCCCAGTCATTGCCTGTAGTGACTGGTTCCTTACTGTTTCCATGGTTTTGAAGACCAAATTGAGACCAGGGACCAATTAGATAGTTTTAAGGATTCCCCTGAGAAAATGGAAATGAAACATTCTTTGTAGGGGAAAGCAAAGCAACTGGGAGGCTGGATTGTTAACGGTGTCCGTGTGGCTTGGGAAGCCCCTATCCCTGCTCTGGGTCTTAAGAGGCTGCCCCCTAGGTCTGTTCTTACCCTTAGACACAGGATCCCACAACCAGGACCATTCCCGCAGCTCTTAGCAACCATAGCTCACTGGAGTGTCAGCTAAAGGCTCAGGGCCTGGCTCCAGAGCCAAGCATCCCCAGAAAGGGTCTCCTTCCAGAACCTCCAAAGAAACCTCTTGACCTCAAGTAGGACAAATGACAACAGTCACACAGCTGGGGTACAGCATTCTAACAGTTGGGGGACACACAACAGGAAATGATGGCCATCCCAACTGACTCCCAGTGGTGTGGGTGTCTGGTGAGTTGGTATCCTCAAGCAAGGCTGGCCGGGCAGGAGGACTAGTAGGTGCTGAGGGTGTAGAACAGTGGACATTGAGGAAGGCTGCCATTCAAGCTAAGTTGAGGGCCATCCCACAACTTTGGTCTACCCAAGAGCCCATCTGGCTAAGGTGTACTGGTGTGATCCTCTTCCTCTCTCCCCTCCCCTCCAGATCGGGAAAGTCTGTGTGGAAAACTGCCAGGAGTTCACAGGTGTCTCCGTCCAGTACAAGCTGCAGCCCTCCAGCACCAACTGCACTGTCCTAGGTGTGGTCACCTCACCCGAGGACACCTCGGGGACCCTATTTGTAAATGACACGGAGGCCCTGCGGCGACCTGAGTGCACTGAGCTTCAGTACACGGTGGTAGCCACTGACCGTCAGACCCGCAGGCAGACCCAGGCTTCGTTAGTTGTCGCAGTGGAGGGGATGTGTAAGTGTCGGGCCCCATGGAGGGGTGAGACATTACGGACAATCACAGGGAACACTTCGGTGTAAACTAGTGATACTGTGTGTCCTTTGCTGTGGTCACCCTCATAGCCTCCTTGTCCTAACCTGCTCACCAGACAGGCTCGGCAGACAGGAGGCTAATGAGAGCCTCTGGCTCTGGTGCCTCCGTCCCTTTCATACAATACTCTGGTTACCCCAGAACCCGTGGAGTTTCAGTCCAGAGACAGTGGAACTATTGTTACACTCTGTCCATTTGAGAGGTCTAGAGACTGGGTGCACACCAGCCCCAGTGACCTTGGCTTGTCTGTCACTCCCAGCTATTGCTGAAGAAGTGGGCTGCCCCAAGTCCTGTGCAGTAAACAAGAGGCGACCTGAGTGTGAGGAGTGCGGTGGCTTGGGCTCTCCAACTGGCAGATGCGAGTGGCGTCAGGGAGATGGTAAAGGTAGGCCTGGGAGCTGGTGGAGGGTAAGATGGGGGACTGGGGAGGAGGGGAGGGGAGGGGTGTCCTGGCTGCCATCAGGTGTGAGAGTGGCCACTTTTTTTTTTTTTTTTTTGGTTTTTCGAGACAGGGTTTCTCTGTATAGCCCTGGCTTTCCTGGAGCTCACCCTGTAGACCAGGCTGGCCTCGAACTCAGAAATCCACCTGCCTCTGCCTCCCAAGTGCTGGGATTAAAGGCGTGCGCCACCACGCCCGGCTAGAGAGTGGCCACTTTTTAAGGGTTCCTACAAGGTCTGCTAGTCCCTGCAATGAGCTTCCCTAATCCTTGTCTTCTGGCCCTGCCCCTCTTCTGAAACCAGTGGCAGCAGAGACAGCAGGGCATGTGCCACCTTGACACTAGAGGTTCCTCAGCTGGATTCACTCTGGGTTTGGAAGGGTCTATACCAGAGCTGGGACAGACATGAGATGGAGTGGTTCTTCCAGAAAGCCCCAGCCAGAAAGTGTGTCTGCCTCACTGTTGGGTGCACCTCCCATTCTGAAGGCTCCCATTGGCAGTATAGCTTTGACAGGTCCTTTCCTTTAAGTGGCCTCCTTCAAGGAAAGCTTTCTGCAGTCCTGGACTGCCCAGCACTTCACCCTTGGGGACCCCTTGTCTCATCATACACCTCACTGCCTTTTGAGGTGTATGTGGCGTAGCTCCGCTTGTCCCCTCATCTCCCTGTCCCTGGAGAGGCAGGGTTGGACCATGATGGAGTCGGACCATGGTGGGATCTGCCCATGTGGGGTGACAGCCTGCTGTGTGCTCCACCACAGGGATCACCAGGAACTTCTCCACCTGCTCCCCCAGTATCAGGACCTGCCCTGATGGCCACTGTGATGCTGTGGAGAGCCGGGATGTCAACATCTGTCCCCAGGACTGTCTCCGTAAGCCCGTGCTAGGCCCCTGGTGATGCATTTTATCAGTGTACAGGGAGGGGCAGAGGCAAGGGACCTAGCCTCGGAGTGCTTAGAAACCCTCGCCTTCACCTGAGCACAGTCTGGAGCTACAAATGTCCATCAGATGCCTCAGGCTGGATGGGGTATTGCTTCATGTCTATACATGAGCTTAGCTTATGTAGGCCCATGGCCTCCTCTTAGCACTGAAGAAGAAAAGTGTGTGATAGTAGGTTCAGCCAAGCAGGATGGGTCAAGCCAGTCCTGCTACAATCTCACTTGAATATTTGTTATGTTCCCCCAAGACTGGGCCTTTGTAGCCCAGCCTATCTATCCTTGGCTGACTCGTGAAATTGCAGTCTCTGATCTGCTGGCTCAAGACCCACCTTGCCTCTGGTCTATTTCCTCCATCTTTACTTTTACTGGAGACTAGCCATGGATGATATCTCTGGTCTCTGGGACCTCAACAGTGATTGAACAGTCTTGGATCCCCCCTACTTCCATAGCCAGTATTGGGGGGGTGGGGTATTGTGTTAAATTCCCTACCCAAGTGAAAAGGGCTTCACTGGTCGGAGCTACTGACTAATCACAGACCGTGGACTCTGAGGTGTCAGGCCGCACCAGGAGACTGAATATGCCACCTATGTCCTCAGGTGCCGACATTGTTGGGGGGCATGAGCGAGGGGAGCGCCAGGGGATTAAGGCTGGCTATGGCATCTGCAACTGTTTCCCCGATGAGAAGAAGTGCTTCTGTGAGCCGGAGGACAGTCAGGGTAAGGCGTGCCTCCCACAGGGCTCCCCCACCTCCCCAAACCCTCCAGGGAGTTCTGAGCCACATTTGTAAGGTCCACCAAGGGAAGAGACTGTGGGGAGGCAGTTAGACCCCGGGAGGCTCCTCCTTCCCTTTGGGCCCAGGACCCTTGTTGAAACTGAATAGGGGTCAGAATCCCTGTAAAGCATTTCCTAGCCACAGTTCTCAATGGAAGAAGCTCAGAAGAGCAGTCCTTCTAAGAAACTTGGTCAGATTTCCTGTACAGGGTCTTTCTTGGCCTCTGGCACTATGGAGTCTTCCTGGTATCTGGCTCACTCTAGGACCCTCGGTCCAAAGCCTTCGATCCTTTCTTCCTTAGCCGTACCTTTTCATAATGACTTTTCAGACATCTGCAGCAGGAAAACAGGATAACTGATGTGGCTGGCATACTGCCTCTGCTGTCTGACACAGGCGTTGTGTGCAGGCTCCATACCACTGTTTCTATTGTGAGAGGGTGTGAACACAGGAGGGGTGGTGCAGCGATGCCTGCACCCAGTCAGTAACGTCTCAGGCGGTCACAGCGCAGTCCCTGTCACTCTGCCCTGCCACAGGCCCTTTGTGTGATGAGTTGTGCCGTACGGTCATCACAGCTGCTGTCCTCTTCACCTTTATCATCTCTGTCCTGCTGTCCACCTTCTGCATCCACCGCTACCACAAGCATGCGCACAAGCCACCCATCGCATCAGCAGAAATGACCTTCTGCCGGCCAGCCCAGGGCTTCCCAGTCAGCTATTCCTCTTCAGGCACCCGCCGGCCTTCCCTGGATTCCATGGAGAACCAGGTCTCTATGGACTCTTTAAAGATCCAGGTAAGGGTCCCCAAGAAGTAGGTGTTGGAGGAAACATGGTCGCACAGGCTTTCTTTACTACTTGGGGTACCCACAGATGGTATTGCTTAGATCTCCCATCGCAGAGGGCCAAGAGCAAGGGCATCCTTGCCTTCCAGGGGGAAGCTGGGCTGGGAAGGCGGGCTGTCTAGGATGGAAGTGACAAGTACTGATTGAGATAGGACTGTCTGGGATCTGAGATGTAGGCCTTGAGGTCCCAGTGAGAGTGAGTGTGGCCCTACCTAGCAAGGGAGGAGTGAGCAGAAGCCCTAAGGGATAGGACCAGTAATTCCTACACAGGCACAGGCATGCATGCACTCATACTCACCCAGCAAGTGTTTTATGTCAGAGTAGGAACAGTGGATGAAGCCCATGTTCTATAACATTTTAATAGGCTCCTCTATCGAGAAGTGGGGTGGGATGGGGGTGGGGCAGAGAGTATGGGGATCATAAAGATGTGCTGGGCCAGAGATCCAGGGTAGCATCAGTATATGGGGTAGATACCCCGACATGAAGGGGGAGGCACTGGGAACCCAGAAAAAAAAAGCCCCAGCCAATCTTGAGATGGACGTACCTTTCTGTGGGTGCTGCTCAAGACCACTGAGGTCTTATGGTGGTCGTGTCTTCCCTGGGCCTGCCGTGTAGGATTTCTGCCCTCACTTTCAGGAAGACCCTGCCTGCCCCTTCAGCACCTTGCTCTTAGGGAAGCCAGGGTGCTCTGGGAACAGCTAAGTCAGTGTTACAAGGCAAGGAGTATGAACAGAGTAAGCACGGGTTTGGGTGGTGATCATGGGCCCGTGGCAGTCTCTGTTTCAGGCTCTGAAGTGGTTGCGGGTGCCTAGGAGGTCCTGCCTCCCCCAGGGCCTATGTGAATGACACCCAACCCTCAGTCAAGGCCAAAGAAGTTCTTCCTACATGAGCTGATTCCCTCTCATGATCCTAGCATGTGGTTCCTGTTCTGGCAGTAGCTGGATCTACAGCAGGGTTCTAGACTAAGCCACCAGAGCTCTCTGTAACCCAGATGGCACAGTGAGGCTATGTAGCAAGGCCATGTAATGTCCCCAAGGGTAAAGACATACCACTCTCACACATCTGCTCCAGAGTTAGCCTGGTGTCCTCAAGCTATACCCACAAAAGCCCCATGACGCAACCACTCAACCTAATTTCTTGAACATAAAACATGGAGTGGGGTACTGGGCCCCATTTCTGTAATCCCAGCCCTTGGGTGGAGCAGGCAAGAGTTCACAAGTTCAAGGCTAGACTAGGCTGAAACAAGCAAACAAACCAGTAAGGATATCGATTTTTCTTAAATCTTTAAAAGGGCAAGTTGATACCATTTTCACATGCTTAGTGTAGTGTCTGGTATATGCCTCAGACGTGCTTAATGGCTACAGTGGAGGCGTGGCAGTGGGCCTGTGACACTAGTGATATCTGTGCTTTCTTCACACTCGGGAGGCTTCACAAAATACCAAGACCACTCAGGAGCTTGCTAGAATGTGTGTTTATATACTCAAAGGAGGCTATCCCCACAGGCCACGTGTATGTATGTGTATAAATCAGAATATGGCCTTTAGCCTGGAGCTGTGTGTCCTTATTAGGTCAGCTTTTGTGGTTGGGGAAGCCTTAAAGAGCCTTGTAAACAGAATCCTGAGGTCTACACGTGAGAACACGCGAGGTGGTAGGCATCCAGTGTGGTGCCATCATCACAGGGTGGTCCTCTAGTGGAATGCTTCTTGGCTCGCAAGAGTCTAGACATGTATCCAGAGCGACCATGATTAGGCCTGATATGTGGAAGGGACTTGAGTGGGATGCTGGCAAGGCGATGTCTCAGCAGGAGCTGGAGCTGGGTGCAGCCAAGTGGGGTACATGGGACGGAGCAGCTGCCTCACACTTCAGGATGACAGTTTGTCTGAGAGCTCAGTAGTGCCTTTCTTTGACAGGCAGCCACACAGGGAGGTTTCTCTGAATGTTTCTACTGTGGGGAAATTCTGGGCTCAGAAGTGTCCTGAGCTGTGGGTGCCCGTTCCGTCCTGTAGCGGCCCCTGGGTGGGGGTGTCAGAGAAAACTTGGGTCTGAGACTGCTATCTAGTTAGCCATAAGCACCTCTGGACCCAGCTGGCCTTGAGGATAAGTAAGAACTTTAGGCTCGCTGGTCCTATCTGTGTGGTTTGGTGCAGTGGGGGCAGGTGAGTCAAGGCCTTGAGTCTAGTCCCTTTCCCTGGAGACTGACTCACCGCCTCCCTGGCCTGACCATGGTGGTGTTCCCAGTGGCTGAGCTGTGAGGTGGTGGGTGAAGTTCAGGTGATGACCAGCTCTTTGCTGGCCTTGTGGGGGCAGGAGTGTTAGTATTTCAAGGCCTCGCCTTCTTGCTCAACTTGCCTTCCTTCCCTGCTGATGGCCCCTGCCTGTCTCTACCCCAATACAGGAGGATCCAAAGTGGGAATTTCCTCGGAAGAACTTAGTTCTTGGGAAAACCCTGGGAGAAGGCGAGTTTGGAAAAGTCGTCAAGGCCACAGCCTTCCGTCTGAAAGGCCGGGCAGGATACACCACAGTGGCTGTGAAAATGCTGAAAGGTGCCTGTGGAGGGGTTGTATCTGTGGGAGGTGGCTGTGGCTGTCCTTCTCTGGGACCCCTTGCAGAACCGCCATTGCTGCTCTGTGGTGGCTGCAATCTAAGTACTCCAGACACGGTAGCCAGCGTTCCTGAAGAGGGCAGGGTGAGGACACTACCCTAGTGGAAGATGCTGGGTACCACTTCTGCACCATGTCAGGAAAGAGGCCAGGGCTTCAAAAAGTCTTTAACGCCTTTTAGGATAGAATTGATCGTTGCAAGCAGCGCCCTAACCTACCCTCTCATCCTAGAGGTCACTGGGATCCTACCAGAGACACCCTCTCTATAAAAGACTATTCCCCATCCCAGCAACCCGAGTGTCCTCTGTTCCTGTGACCAGTCATGCCCTGAGACTAGATCTCCGTGTATGCTAGACCTTTCTTATACAGGGGGACGACTCTGGCTAAAGGCTGTGGCTGTACAGAGTGAGTAGCCTTCACTGTGATCAGGCCTCCAGCTATGGGAACTGAAGGCCCTGTGGCAGCCAGACTGCGTGGTGATGAACTTTTGTGGTTGATGCATAGCCGAGTTCTAGTACAACAGTCGGGGACTACAGCACAAGAGTGTGCCTGGTATTTCCCAAGACCCTCGACCAGGTTAAACCCTCAGATTCCTGCTCTACCTAGATTTGTCTCCCAACTGTATCTGCCTTCCCTTCCTCTCAGACCAGAGGCAACAGTGTGTCACCACTGGCGAGCCAATCAGGAAGAGAACTTGGCTACATGTCTGACTTTTTTGTACCTCTGTATTCAAGTACCTAGTGAGCACGAGAGCTGGCCTTGGCCCTCGGGACATGTGTTCATATTACTTTGTTGGAATCCGAGCATCTTCACAGTATGCCATAACAAGTTAGGCATCCAAAAGGAGGATGGCATCTTCCTCACAGGGAAGATGCAGGCCTGATGTGTGAGGTGCCGCAAAATGCTAGTGCCGCCTTCACACCAGTGCACTCACCTGTGCAGGATCTCGCAGTAACTGAACAGAGGCTCCAAGCACACCACAGCAGCATTAGAGAGGCCACAGGACCCCAAGCTTGTGTCTGGCAGATTAGATCCGAGCTCAGCGTAGGGTCCTCCCCTTTCTCCAGCACCTCTTCTCTGAGCAGGTGTGTGGAGACATAGACAAGACCTCTCTCCTTCTGGAGAGACTGAAAAAGAGGTGGGAATTCTCCATAGGCTTCTCTGTGATGAAGGTAGCAGCTAAAGTGACATGGTGCTGTATACACAAGCAGTAGCCCCTGGAGACAAGGAAGTTGACCTATGGGCTCTTATCCTAGGGGTACGCGAAGCCACTGTTGGTCGACACTGAGGACCGTGAGGAGCCTTAAGCAGCTGGATGCTGAGGGTGTCCATGTAACTCTGTGAGGGGGATGGCAGTCCGTTCTCTACTCGACATGGTCACCAAGGGATCCCAAGGGCTATGGCAAACACAGTCTTCTGTGTGCTGTGTTTCAGAAAACGCCTCCCAGAGTGAATTACGAGACCTGCACTCTGAGTTCAACCTTCTGAAACAAGTCAACCATCCACATGTCATCAAGTTGTATGGGGCCTGCAGCCAGGATGGTAAGGCTGGCCAGATGATAGGGTGGGTAGGCAGGCAGCTGCCGACACAGGACTGGGATCCCCTCCTCTGCCCTTGGCTGTCCTTTCCCTCTCTGCTTAAACTTCTCCTTTCTGGAAGCTGGGCTTCTGCCTCCACTCTTAGTCTGCTGTATCTACTAACCGAACAGGCTCGTATCCCAGAGGTTCGTGTTTGTAGCACTCCTTGGGCCTGCGGAGCACAGGTCTGTATCGTTAGCACCCCTTTATAGGGAACTCTGGGACTGAACAGTGCATCTTGGGGACCTACAAAATAACAAAGGTGCTGTTTCCCACAGGTGACCCCAACCCCAGCCCTGCAGGGAAGGTGCATTGTCACCTTCTGTTAGCTTTTCATACCTCCCCTATTTTCTGCCAGAGGAGTTTGGCACATAGTGTGCCTGTGTGTAAGCAGTGAGATGGACTGTGCCGAGCTAGGCTAAGGCCAAGTCTGAACTGTGAGATTTGCACAGGCCTTCCTGTCTCCATCGTTTTTCCCTCTCCCACCTACAGGGTCAAGGATGGGAATAGGTATGAAGTCCTAGTATAGGGCATGGTAGCTCACAGGGTAGGGCTGAGAACAGTGCTCACCCTCTCAGGAACCATGGGGAAGGTCTCACTGTACTTTGAAGGGAGCTAATGTCTCCATGGTCAGTGTAGGCCAAGAGTGAGTTGGCCTACCATAACTTCGTGGTCCATAGTGCCAGAGCAGGTCTGTGCCTGCCCCCTTGCTCTTGAGGTGACAGAGCCTACAGCTACCCGGAAGCTGGGCCTGACTCCTTGCCCAGGGCTGCCTCTCTCTGTCCCCAGGTCCACTTCTTCTCATCGTGGAGTATGCCAAGTATGGCTCCTTACGGGGATTCCTCCGGGACAGCCGCAAGATCGGGCCTGCCTATATGAGCGGTGGAGGCAACCGCAATTCCAGCTCCCTGGACCACCCAGATGAAAGGGTACTGACCATGGGTGACCTCATCTCCTTCGCCTGGCAGATCTCAAGGGGTATGCAGTACTTGGCTGAAATGAAGGTGAGAGCCACAGATGCTGTGCTGACCTGAATGCCCGGCCCACTCCACCCCACTCCACCCACCCCACCCCACCACGGCTGGTCTGAGGGCTCTTGCTGCTTCCTTTCTGCAGCTCGTACACCGGGATTTAGCTGCCAGAAACATCTTGGTGGCCGAGGGACGGAAGATGAAGATTTCCGACTTCGGGCTGTCCCGAGATGTTTATGAAGAAGATTCCTATGTGAAGAAAAGCAAGGTACCTGGCCATGAGTGTCCTAGCGAGTTTCAAGGAAGGGGACGTGGGCTCGCAGCTATGCTGACAGGGTGGGGTGATGCCCTTAGAATGACTGGAGCAGGAGAAATCTGTCCCCCATTCTGGATCCCCAGGACCCTAATCAGACTTTCCTTGTATATGACCGTCCTGAGGTACCTGGTGCTTTTCGTCATTTTCTGAGAACTCCCAGTTCACAGAACTAGACTCCTTTCCACAGTTCCTCTTGGTTCCATAAAATAAGGCCTCTGATCAGTTTGTAACTGCTCTTTGGCTCCTAGGAGGGTAGAGTGGGATAGACGGGAGCATGATGCTTCATGTAGGAGTCTCACTGGGATCTCTGGGTAAAACTGAGTGCAGAGAGGCATGCACGCCATGGGTCTTGAGAATTTTTCCAAGTCCAAGCAACATATGGGCATCTGATTCACTGATGACATCTTGTTCCCTTGGTAACTGCCTTCCCACCTGGCATCTGCTCTCCTGAAGCTTCCATGGGACAACCCAGGCAGGAATAGTTCCTGGGAGTGCTCGGGGGTACTGGTGATGAGGTTTCCAAGGCACCATGCACCCAGCTTTATCTGCTTCCGCTTTGCGGTGAGGCTTATAGGTCCTTGTGTGTTACCACGGGCTGCGAGCACAGTGTTTGTTTTGGGGTTTCTGTGGTGATAGCAGATCTCAGAACTGCATAAAGGAAGTAGTAGGGGCTCCTGTGCCACACTGTAGAGGATATGAGAACCTTCCTGTATGTGCCAGCACACACAACCACACACACACACACACACACACACACATCTTCCAGGAAGGCCTGCTGTCACAGTGGAGGTATACAGGTATGGCTTTCAGAGGCTTTGATAGCCTCCAAGGACACAAGCTGCAGGCTCCACATACAGTCCTATCAGGAGCACAGTCATACATCGTGAAGGGTATAAACATGAGGAAAGCATCTTCAAGCCAATAGAAATGACCATGAGTGTGTGCTTTTAAAAATGATAACATTCTCAAGACCTCTTCATTGAGCTCTTTATCCTGTTTTTGGAAAGGATTTGTTAGAATAGAGGCCAGCCCCTGCTGCAGGGTGGGGAGTGGGGAGGGTACCCAGTCTGAGCTGCTGGTAGAACCCCAAGAGAAGGAGAATCCAGCTTTGGTGCACAAGTGTTTTCTTCCTCGAGGTTTCTCACATGAGCCTTGCTGATGGCAAACAAAGTTTACAGGATGGAAACTGGGTGTTGGTTTCCTAAGTGCCTGTGCTCTTGGATACTAGCAAGAAACTTACCTTGCAGGACAGGTTCTTGGCTCTGTGCTGGGGAGCACTGTTCTGCCCCAGGGAGCACTATTCTGCCCCACCCAGGGTACCTCAGAGCCCTAGCAAGCCTGCCACAGGTGGATTTCTTGTTCTTTGCAGGGCTGTGGCATGTGAAAGGTTGCCCACTGTGGCTGTGGGCCGTTTTCTTGACTCCCAATAGAATCTCAACAAAGCCAAAGGGTCAGACTGGAGCTGTGGCCCCTTCAGGAGTGTGCACAGTTGGTCTGTACCCAAGACAGAATATCCCATGTTCCCTCCAGAGCTGGGGCTAAAGGGTATGGGGGTTAGAACTCAAGGGCCATAGCTGACTACCTTGGTTACAGAGCTTACAGCCATACTAATGCCTTCATTCACTACCTCTAGGGCCGGATTCCCGTCAAATGGATGGCAATTGAGTCCCTTTTTGATCACATCTATACCACTCAAAGCGATGTGTAAGTGAGGGCGTTGCCATCCTGGGGTGGGGAGGTTGGGCCATGATGGTCTCTGCAGCTTGGCTCGGGGACACTGCTGGTTCCAAATACCCGTTTATAATGTTAGTCATTGATGAACGCGGGCTCTCTTGATCAGCAGGTATTCAGTCAGCAAATGGCTGGGCCCAGGCAGCAGTTCTGCCAACCACAGTGGAGTGTGTAGGAGTGGGGTGTGGGATGGGGCAGTCATAGCCCACTTCTGGCCCCTTATTCTTCCACATACCTCCTCCTCTCCTCTCCCAAGACTGCTGGAAGACATGAGTCAGACAGGGTATCTGTGCTGTTTACCTGTGTACAGGTGGGGCTGGGGAACTCCACTACAGATAGCCTTACCTGAGTTTGTAAACTGGTGTATCCCAAACTACTTAAAGATGGGAGCCCTTGCTCTTGCAGACAGATGACAAGACATGATTTGTTTTTCTAAAGACAAAATACTTGCTTCTAAAGTGTTGTGCAGTCTTGCAGAGATGGCAGATCTTGAATAGAGCCATGAAAATAGGGTTCTTTCTTAAGCAATTCCAAACAATAGTTTTCTGATAACAACCCGTTTGATTTAGAAGAATTGGAAAATGCAAAGAAAAACCCAATAGGAGACAAACAGCCTTGAATCACAGTGGGTCCCTCCCTCATGTTTACCTTCGGGGTCTTTCTTGTAGTGTGCACATACATATTTTATCGCCAGATGACACATGCATTGGGATGTTTTTATCCCCACCCCATAGTTTTCTCTTACCATTAAACGTTTTCTGTAAAAGTTGTAATAAGACTTTATGAACATTTCACAGCATACCCTGAGTTCTGTTGCTAGGTCCTCGATGCTTTAAGGTCGTTGCTTCAGTGGCAGAGGCTTGAGCGTCCCAGCTCTGTTACACACCTGACTGTGCAGCGGAGCCAGGTTAAGATCCCTGTGTGTCATCCATTTAGACACTGGCAGCTGATTGGGTCAGTTACAGACATAGACATCCGGGGTCCACCAGGGAGGCTCCAGGGTCCAGAAAGTTGCTTACTGCTTCCCTTCCTTGCCACAGGTGGTCCTTTGGTGTGCTGCTCTGGGAAATTGTGACCCTGGGAGGCAACCCCTACCCTGGAATTCCTCCTGAGCGACTCTTCAACCTTCTCAAGACGGGCCATAGGATGGAGAGGCCGGACAACTGCAGTGAGGAAATGTGAGTGGGCCTTTTCTGCCCAGCCAACCTCTGACCCTCATCCTCTAGGCCCTGGATGGGAAACAAAACAGCTATTCATTCTCTTCTCATTCTATAAAACCCAGTGCCACCAACCCTGAGTAAGCTAGGTGATGGGGAGTGACAGGGCAGAGGCCAGACAGCCGTCAACAGGCATGAGATAGATAGATACTGGGGCCCCTCACCCCATCAGGGCTGGTGGGCTTCCTAGGAACTTCTGAGGGTTGATAGAACTGGCAAGAGCCCAAGGCCTCCTGCACGATGTGTGGAAGGGAGGATGTGCAAGGAAGGTAGGAACAGAGTAGAACAGAGACAGCCTCAGCTCAAGAGCCCCAGCGTCCCAAAGCCACCGTGCTTTATACCATTCAGCTAATCAGATGGTCCAGAGACCAGGTGAAAAGGGGTGGAGGCGATAACTGGAGCAGATACGCTGGTATGTTCGTGCCACCGTCAGTGCCTAGCTGAAAGCAAGGTTAGACATGCCAGGGTAGGGAAGATGCCGCCTCAAGCACTGGACTGGCAGTCAGCCACCCAGCGTAACACCCACATCACAGCTCCCGAGCCCTCGGCCATGCCCAGCTTCTGGGGAAGCAGGGCTTACAGGACAGAGATAAGACTGAGAGACAGATAAGCTTGGTTTTTAAGTTTTTAAATCCTTGAGCTTTTCATAGAATTACGTGATGAAATCCAATCATGCATGCCTACCCCAGTTTTCCTCCTCCAGCCCCCCCAACCCCCATCCTGGCCACATGTCCCCTGTCAATTTCATGTCTTATTTTGGGACAGCCCATTAAGACCAATGAATGCTGCCTATGAATATGTAGGTGGCTGTGGGGGCATCCATTGCAATGTGGGAATCTTTTCAGTGGCCACACCCTTCACAGAGAATGATTCCCCCTCCCACAGCAACTGCCCACTACCAATAGTCCATAAGCAAGGGATGGGGCCTAGAGGTCATCTACCCCATTTGTGCCAGAAGTTTGTCACATCACTGGTCATGTGCTGGGAACCAGAGCCACTCTGAGTTCCTGAGGGCAGCAGCCATGCAATGGAAGACAGCATTGCACAGCGCTTCTCCCTAATCTCTGCACCTTACATCCATTCTGCCTCCTCTTCCATGATGTTCCCTGGACCTTGGCTGAGAGAGCAGACATTACTATTTATGGCCTGTTTAGGGCCAAAAGAAAACAAAAACAAAAAAACCCAAGCTTCTCTGACCATCTGACCAAGGCTGAGCCCAGGTCTCTGAGTATAAATATGAATATTTTGAAAGTAGTTTGACAGCATGGTGTTTAGCAAAATAAAAATAACAGCAGGTTCGATCCTAGAGCCTAGAACATATCCAGTCATGGGACTTTTAAGTAGGATTGCACATCCAGGCTTAAAGTTCCCTCAAATCCTGTCAGAAAATTGTAATAACCAGACATTGTGTTTGTTTCCACACTTAAGAGTTTTCAGTCAGTTTGTCCTCTACACATTTTAAGGACTTTGCTTTCTACTGAGCCACCTACTCAGTGGGTGCAGAGTCAAAACATTGTCTTCTCCTGTTGGTATAAGAAGAGAACAATGAGCTCCTCCGGAGAGAGGCCACCAGAAGGTGGGTCCCTCCAGAGAGAGGCCACCAGACGGTGAGCCCCTCCGGAGAGAGGCCACCAGAGAGATGCACTACAGTGCATCTTGACAAGTGTCCTACCTCTGGGTCCACCCTTGGAAGTTCAGAGCTGCAAATGGTTTAGAAACAGCCTAGAGAGAGGAGACATAGCCCCTTAGACTCGGGGCTTCACCACCTACCTGTGCTTCCCTCCAGGTACCGCCTGATGCTGCAGTGCTGGAAGCAGGAGCCAGACAAGAGGCCATTGTTTGCTGACATCAGCAAGGATCTGGAGAAGATGATGGTCAAGAGCAGAGTGAGTCCCAGAGTCACTGCCAAAGGCTCACCGTGGGATGGTAGTTTAAGGCTCTCTGTGCTTCTACTGCAATGCCCGAGGGAGATGACTGTGCTGTATATACCACAGGGCAGGCAGTGGATGGAAACCTGCCACTTAAGCCAGTCCTCTTGGGCCATTCAGTAACAAAAACATCTTGGTTTCTAGCTTGTCTTCAGACAAGAGCTCTTCAAAGGCAAGTACTGGAGAATATTTCAAAACCAAAGGAGAGCTTTTGCAATAATGGAATAGAATGCCAAAGACTCAAAGCACATGTCCCAAATGCATAATAATCTCTGAGGAACTAGGGTTGGGCAGTGACTAGGTTGGAACTCTGGCAGTATGAGTGTCCCTTCAAGGGCATCTTGCTCTCCCCATGTGGGCCCTACAGGAGTAGGAGACCTGGCAAGCCAGGTTTTGTGAATTTTAAGAAGTTCACGTCTCCCTGTTTTTATTAACTGCTCATGTAGATTTCCAAAGCCTGGTGTTAGCCAAAGCAAACACGTGGGAACAGCCAGCCTCTGTGCCTTGGTGAGAAGGCTGGCTAATTCTTGGCTAATACTTACTGAGCAACTGTTTGTACTGTTCTTCCTGGATGCTAGGGACTTAGGTAAACAGAACCAGACAGGCATCTTCAGTCACATTGCTCCCTTGGAGGTCTTGTCTTCATCTTTACTAAAAGCTGCTCTTCCTTCAGATCCCAAATGGACACATGGTCTCGGCTCCCAGTGATAAAATACAGCAGCTTGTGTTGCTGGAGAGATGGCCTGGCCAGTAAGAACACCTCCAAAATCACCAGGACCCAAGTTCAAATCTCAGCATCTCTATAAAAAGCCAAGTGTGGCCAGTACTCTGAAGGACAAGGAGAAAAACAGGAGATTTGTGGGACTCACTGAGAGCCAGCTCCAGATTCAGTGACAGACCCGCTCTGTCTTAAGGGGCCAAAGTGAAGATTGGCAGAGCAGGATGTCATTCTCAGGTGTCACAAATGCATGCACACAGATGTGCACATATGCTGGAATTATATACATTCTCATATGCAAATTTTAAAAAAACTTAGTTTTGTTGGCTTTTTCCTATTGAAAGTAGATTTTTCTTACACAATATTTTCTGATTATGTTTTCCCCTCCCTATATTCCTCCCAATTCCTCTCCACCTCTCCTCCCAGCCAAATCCACTCTCTTTTCTGTCTTTCATTAGCAAACGAGTAGGTAGCTAAGGGATAATAAAGTGAAATAAAATATATGATAAAACAAAATCAGAATAGAATAAGACAAACAGAAGGTTAAGAGCCAAAGGAAAATCACAAGAAACAGATACAGACACAAAGACACACTTGTTTGTACACTCAGGGATCCCATAACAACACAAAACCATAAACTATAATTAATATATATACACACATATGTGTATATATGTATGTGTACGGGTATATATAAATACATATGCGTGTGTGTATTGGAGGCCAGCCCTGGTGGGTCTTCTTTGTTCTTGGTTCTTCTTGAGGAAGAGTGCTGGTGAGGGTAAGACTTAGTCTTACGAGAAATTTAGGGTTGCTGTATAATAATAAAATGGTTTCCTATCTCAGTTCTTAAATCACTTTGCTTCAGTAGCTGACCTGCCTTCTGAGGAGGAACTGCTCAGCACCTCATCCTGAAACAGCAGATTTAGTAAAGAAACCTTTGTTTAGTAAAGAAACCTTGGTTCTAGCTCCACAAGAATTGCGTGGCTTTGACTGTCAGCCTGCTAATTGAAGTCGCAGGAAGAGAAGGAGGCACTTGGAAAAGTGATTTTAGCATTTATTTCTAAGTTGTAAGAAGTTACCTATGAGAAAGCGCTCTAGGAAAAAGGAAAAGGGCTTGTTCAAAGAGTGGGGATAGGGGCTTAAGAAAAGGGGGATAAAGAATCTTAAGAAAAGCTGGATAAGGAGAATGTTAAGGAAAGGAGAATAAAGAGTGTGAGCGAGCTCTTTTCTGTTTGTCCTCAGTATTTACACATCTTTCAGAATACATGATCACATGGTAAAAGGTTCATCACAAGTTGACACATAAATTTAAATCACAAATCAAACAAATTTACAACAGAGAATGTTTACATGCATATCCATTAGAGCGTGTGCGAAAGGCACATGGATCAGCTCTCCCTGCCTGTCCTCTTTTTAATCGGGTTAATTTCTTGATGCCCAGGGGTTTTCTTTTAGGTATTTGTATATGTTGGATATTAGGCCTTTATCAGATGTGTAGTTAGTAAAAATCTTTTCCTACATTGGATGCTGCTGCTTTGTCTGAGTGGTGCTGTCCTTGTCTGTGCAGAAGCTTCTCAGTTTCATTGCGTTTATTAATTGTTGATCTTAGTGCCTGTGCTAATGGTGTTCTGTTGAAGTATCTTCAAAATTAACTCAAAGGAGAGAGAATATCCAAATTAACAAAATCAGAAATGAAAAGGGGGAACATAATTACAGCAAACACCAAGGAAATCTAGAGAATCATGAGAACATACTTTAAAAACCTATACTCCACCAAATTGGAAAATCTAAAATAAATGGGTACTTTTATCAAAAAGTTAAATCCACATCAGATATACAATTGACCTGTAAACCCTAGTAAAATAGAAGCAGTCATTAAAAGTCCCCCAACCCCCCTCCCCCCAAAAAGACCCAGGGCCAGATGGTCTTAGTACACCAAACTAAATCCAAGAGCACATCAAAAAGAACATGCACAGTGACAGGTTTCATCCCAGAAGTCCGGGGTAGGTCAGTATGGGTAAATGGGTAAGTGTGATCCACCATTTAAACAAACTTAAAGTCAGAAACCACATGATTGTCTCCTTAGATGTCGAAAAGGCTTTTGACAAAATCCAATACCTCTTCATAATAAAAGTCCTGAAGATTTTATACAAGGGACATACCTCGACACAGAGTAAAGGCACTTTCACAGCAAGCCTGTATCCAACATCAACTTAAATAGAAACTGAAAGCATTTTCACTAAATCAGGAGCAAGACAAGATTCTCAACTCTGTCCATTATCTATCTATTCAGTACAGCACTTGAAGTCTTAGCTAGAATACTAAGACAACTGAAGGAGAAAAGGATACAAATGGGAAAGGAAGAAGTCAAAGTATCTTTATTTGCAAATGATCTGATAGTAAACATAAGTGACAACAAAAATTCCCCCAGGAAATTCTTTACGGCTGGTAAACACTTCCAGCAACATAGCTAGATACAACGTTGACTTAGAAAAGTCAGTCGCTCTTCCATATACAAATAGCAAATGGGCCAAGAAAGAAATCAGGGACACAACACTTTTCACAATAGCCTAAGTAATACAAATGTCCCAGGATAACTTTGGCAAAGTGGAAAACTTACATGATAAAAACTTTGAGACACTGAAGAAATAATTTGAAGAAGATACCAGAACATGGAAGATCTCCCATGCTCATGAGTTGGTAGTATTAATAGTGTGAAAATGGCCATCCTGCCAAAAGCAACCTATCATGCAGTCTCTATCAAAATAACAGTACAGTTCTTCACAGACCTTGAGAGGACATTTTTTTACTCTATATTTTGACTTTATATAGGAAGAAACAAAAAAATTCAGGATAGCTAAAACAATACTGATCAATAGAACTATGAAAAAATATCACAATCCCTTATTTCAAGTTGTATTACAAAGATAAGTAACAAAAAGGAACAGTACTGTATTGACACAGAAATAGGCATATTGATCAGTGGAATCAAATTGAAGACCCAGAACTATGGACAACTGTTTTTTGATAAAGAAACCAGAAATACACTGGAGAAAGACAGCACCTTCAACAAATAGTACTAGTTAGACTGGATGGCTGCCTGTTGAAGAGTCCAAATAGATCCATGTTTATCACCCTACACAAAACTCAATTCCAAAAGGACTAAAGATCTCAACATAAAGTCAATTTATTGAATCTGATAGAGAAAATGAACAACCTTGAACACATTGGCACAGTTTTGTTGTTTCTTGAGAAAATCTTCAAGATTTTCTGGGTTCCGGGTTGTCCTGAGCAGAAGTAACAAATAGATGCCAAAGCCACAATGGTGAGAAGCAGCCAGGACAGCACTGGAATTCTCTATATAGTTAAGTGGTGTAACACAAGTAGCAGGCACCTTATATTTGTTGTGCATGGGAGCTGAGGTCTCTGTATCTGTTCCCTGTAACAGCAGAGGTCCTGGGAGGGCAGCTGAAAAGCATGCATTGGGTTGAACCTACCACTTGGCACACTATGTTTCTACAGGAATAATGTGACCACAAGTGCTTTCAGGCCCAGGACTATACAGAGAAACCATTTCCCCAGCCCTCTACTCTTGGTTGGATTAAGGAACCTCAGTGTCTTACCTCAGTGTTATCTTCCTGGATGGAGACTGTCGTCTTACAGAGAGGCCAAGAAACAGTGCAGGATGGGGGTACAGACAGCGCCTCTGCCGCATGAGCATTAAGGGGCCCCGAGTATGTTTAGGAATGGCCCAGGGTCAAAGATAACTGGCCATCTCTTTCTCTCTCTTCCAGGACTACTTGGACCTGGCTGCATCCACCCCTTCAGACTCACTGCTCTATGATGATGGGCTCTCAGAAGAGGAGACGCCCCTGGTGGACTGTAACAATGCTCCCCTCCCGCGCTCCCTCCCTTCCACATGGATTGAAAACAAACTCTATGGTAGAATTTCACATGCATTTACTAGATTCTAGCAACGCTGTCCCCTCTGCACCATCCCAACTCTCTGTAACGCTTTTTAAAGAGTGTTTTGATCCCACCAGACACCAAAGCCCCCTCTGAACCCTTCTTTGTAAATATCTGACTTTGCATCTAGTTTACATACATTCAGGCATTTTGCAGCTATGTCTTTCTCAAAGGATGTGAAAATAAGTGTCATTACCACACAGCCCAGCAACTTAAGATGACACAGGAGAAGCGGATTAGAGCAGAATTCTCAGGGGCCATCGGGAAGCAAATCATAGTACTTGTAATTTCGTTGCTTAAATTTAACTGATCTGGGGAGGGAGTAAATTTTGCCAGGGAAAGCTGGCTTCCCCAGCTTGCAGTGATAGCACAGCTAGGATACCCCCAGGCTGCTCCTGGGCCGGTGTGTGCCTCATGGAAGCCGTCCATATTCCCACTTCCAGCCTGTGTCCACCGCCATGCAGTGTGGGGCCGTGGGAAAACCATGTGGGCCCTGGGCAGACACCAGACTGCTGCTTTCACATCCTTTGCACCCCACCCCCATCACGATGTTGTCACTTACGAAGCCAGTGCTAAATACTGAGCCAATGCTTTCTGAAAGAACATAGTCTGTGGTGCTGTGGCCTTGCAATGGACAGTAAATATGGTTCTTGCCAAAACTCCTTCTTTGTCTTGGATTAAATACTTGAATTTTTTTTTCTGCTTCCTAACTTCCTCCTTGATGTTTTTTGAAGCCTTGTAGTTTCAAGCTAAGGTAGGTTCTTTGTGCATGCTTCCTGAGTCACAGGTCCTCACTACATGCCTTGTACCAACAGCGCTGTGGGGCAGCCTGTGTATGCCCTCTGTGGGAAAGGAAGCCTTCCTCCTCCATTTTATCAGCGATGACAAGTGAGCCCCTAGAGCGTTCCCACTACAGGAGGCCATGTAGTCCAGCCATTCGCTGATGCTTTACACTGTCCTGGGAAAACAGTTAAGCGTTTCACCAGATCTGTTTCAGATTTGAGACTCTAAACTCTCAGACGTTGAGACTGGTAGTGTCTGCTAAATTACCTTTACCAGGAGCACGTGAGGTTACCCCACATAGAACAGTGTTATGGAAACCCGGGATGCAAAACCATTAATGGAATTGGCACAGAAAGCGCAAGTTGGTTTAACCGTCAAAGGGAGTTTTGCCAAGGCCTTACTGTCTGCACATGAAGTTTGAGTTCTTCAGTGCAGAACAAATTATCTGTTTTCATTTTTAGGCATGTCAGACCCGAACTGGCCTGGAGAGAGTCCTGTACCACTCACGAGAGCCGATGGCACTAGCACTGGGTTCCCAAGATATGCAAATGATAGTGTATATGCTAACTGGATGGTTTCACCCTCAGCGGCAAAATTAATGGACACATTTGATAGCTAACATTACTTTGTGAACGGTAATGGACTCCCAAGGGGGAAGAAACATGCCAAGAGCATCAAGTCCACCGGCCCCTTTGTGCACATCCTACTGGCCAAGACCAGCCTTAGGTGGCAGAGTTGTTTTCTGTAGTTTGTTTTAGCTGGTTTCCAAAATGGTTTTACTTCAAATAGCTGGTGGTCCTCCCTCCTGGCGGTCCGCCCTCGTAGCGGTCCTTCCTCCTGGCACACCTGCCCCACCGGGTGGGTAGTCCGAGTCTCTGGTTAGACCCCTTTCCCTTTAGCATTGGGTAGCACCTGTGTTGGTGTGCTCCCCGTAGCCACCATGAGCTCTGTGTTCACATGTGTGGGGTCTGTCATTCACAACTTGGATGAGAAATTGTACCTGAACTGTCTTGATTTTTCTAGTTGATAAAAACCTACCATGTCCCCAAGAAATGTTTTAACATGAAGCACACATACAAACAGCATCCGTTGAAAAACCTGGCCAGAATGATCTGTCCTTGTTTAGAATAAAAGCCCAGCGAAGGACTGGGTAGTTGCATCCAACCAGGTCCACTAGGACTGGAGAGGAGAAGGGGGCTGCGGGGCTATCCGCGACTCAGCGTATGACATCCTGAATATAGAGTCTTGGGTTTTTTAACCATATAGCCTTTTCTTAGGAAAATGTTTTGTTTCTGTCATGGTTAAATGGCTCTTAGATTTAGCACAAGGGAGAGATTGGGTGGTGCCCTTGCTATGTACAAGGCCGCTGGAAAGAAGTGACCCCACAAGACATAGTCCCCCTGTTGAGCCCTCAGCAGCATTCTCGCATTCAGCGCTGCGTGACTCCTACCTACTGACCAGAACAGGGTGAAGAAGCAGGGCATCTGGAGTGGAGCAGCCTTCAGGCCCAGAATTGCAGGCAGAAGAGGCCTTGAGCCACAAATGCTGCACCCCCAGCTTGCCATTCTGCAGTACACCCTTCCCACCAAAGAGGACAGGTGGGTCTGTCTGGTTTTAATCCTTGTCTTGTCAGCTCATGCCCAAAGGGAAGGACAGTTCATCTAGTCATATTAGATGTTTCCCTGACACTGACTGAGGTGAAAACAAGGTTTTGGCTCTTATAGAGCCTGTGTGAAAGGCACATGGATCAGCCCTCCCTGGCCATTCTTTATGCTGCTATGGTCTGTGTTTTGGTCTCCTCTGCTCTGACCACAACTCGTGTAAGGTTCTTGTCTTTCTGTGCTGAAGGTTGTAGCTGCAGACACTCCACACTCCTCTGGGTTTTAGGGGTGGCTCTTGGAAGTTTCTTTGGCTGTCTGTGGATGTCACTTCCCACGAAAAGGTCACATTATCAAAACACTGCCTGGTCTTCAGACTTCAAGCACTGTGATAGGACTTTTAAATAGTCAAAATAAAATACTATATTTTGTGGGCATTTCACAAACACAGTAAAATTGTGACATTTGATGTGGCTGAGACTGCGATAAGTATACTGGATAGAGCCTTACGGAGTGTGTGTGATATTTGGGTGCACACATAGCCAGACAGACAGAAAGATGAAAAATGCTTATTTCAACATTTAATATGGCTTTAGTTTTGGGCCATTTTTTTTTCAGATACACTGTGATAAGGTTTTTTTATATATAAATATCTCTAGTCATGGGATCCATTTTGTTTTTTCAGATGTGCTTAATGATAGTTTTATTAAGTGCAAAAGTATGGATAAATTCAAATTACTCAACATGCCTACACAGTAAGTAACTTGCTATAGCAGGTTAGCTCTCATGGGCTGAGCTCCAAGTCTAAGTAGCTGGCCCATCTGTGGGGAAATAACACTTAACTAATAACCATTTGTCTGTCTGTACCTGAGGTAGAAAAGCACCCATACTTGTTAAAGTACCTATACTTGTTAGCACTATCAGACAGATTTTTCATCTACATATATGCAGAAGTTACCACATATTAAATATTACTGAGTATTAAGTAGCAATCTGTCAGCCACTAATATTTGTAAGATCTGTTTAAGAAAGGCTATTAAACCATACCGTGTTGACTTGTTTTTGTAATCAAGGTGACTAAGGAAATAATTTCAGTTGTGTAAATAAAATGATAAATCATAAAATGTGTCAACTTTTTCTCTCGTTTTAACTTCCTGGTTGCAAAAAAAAAAAAAAAATCAGCTTGCTGATTTCAAAGTTTCTACACCTAATTCAAATGTCACAGCAAATCTGTTGTAATTGTGGAAGAGCAATAATGAGGAAGGAGCAATGGCTCTTGGTGGTGTCACTGGTGTGTCTTCTACAATATTCAAGTGATAAGCCAACTAACCCTGTGACCCTAGGATTTCCTCCCTGCAGTCAGGGATGTTCGCCATGCAGGTGACCTTCCTTAGAACAAATAGTGGCCAGTCTCCGGATATTCACTGGTCTCTGGAATCCTTAGCTGTTAATTTCCTGAAACTTCAGTAATCTCTCAGTTACTAAAACTTAAAATGTGCATAGTCATGAACAAACATTGCAGAAGGTGGAAGGAAACTGTCCTTGGCCACTTACAAAGCTTAACATACCAGCTACTTAGTTCCTGTTAGCTTCCATCCCAGGCAGTGACAAACGCTAGCTGTTAATACCAGTCTGGTCTATAACTACATTGTGTGTTGAGTGCTAAGAGCCCGGGTCCTTTCCAGTGCACACGTGTGCTTGTAGACTTTGTGTGTATCACCTAGGAACTGCCTTATTCTTTAAGACGAAACTCAGGCCATCCTGCCTACTTTTGCGTTCTCCTACTTGAGTCTGGACCACAAAAGCTAAAAAGAAATACATGCCGACACTTCAGAGGAACCTCAAGCAGTCTTTTACATAAGTATGTTGGGAACCTACTTTTTCTTTTTTTTCTTTTTTTCTCTTTTTTTGGTTTTTCAAGACAGAGTTTCTCTGTGTGACCATGGCTGTCCTGGAACTCACTCTGTAGACCAGGCTGGCCGTGAACTCAGAAATCCGCCTGCCTCTGCCTCCCAAGTGCTGGGATTAAAGGCATGCGCCACCACCACCCAACAAGGGAACCTACTTTTTCAACAGTGTAGACTCCAGAGAGTCATGTGTCTCTGTGTCTTGTTACTTG
>NW_022196903.1:111276315-111296037 GCF_008632895.1 Mastomys coucha | reverse complement strand
AAGAATACCAACTCCCATGAAAGATTCCTTCCTCTCGTGTCCTGCCATGTGACCAGCTTATTCGGGTAGAGAACTATCTAAGATCCAAGAACATATCCTAGATAAATATTTCCTATATAAAAAAAAATAATTAAAAGAGAAGCATACTTGCTACTGTATAAAGTAAGCATTTCTCCCTAGGCATGCAGAGCGGAGGGCGGCCATCCCTCTCCTTTAAGCATGTTCAGCTTCCCCTGCCTGTAGAGGGCTGGTCAGGAGGAGCAGGATTCTGTGCAGATTTGCCACTCTGGCGTCTACTGCCTGCAATACAGAAAATCTCCTGTCTTTGATTGCAGCATCTTAGCTGAACTCCCTAAGGGGGTTTCCCACCTCACTGGGGATTCACAGGGTAGAACATCTTAGGTAAGATCACGAGAAACCATATTTTGCATATAGAGAGTGGTAAATTGGGCACATTGCCATACCCTGTAGCAAAGCCAATGAACCTCTTGAGGATAAGCCTCACTCACTCCCAGTGCTTTAGAAACATGTTGAACGATTAAAAAAAATAAAAATCACAAGTTTATCATTATGACTATGGCATTGTGTGTTATGGCAAGTGAGAACTGTTTCTGCAACTACGGAGACATGTTAAATTACAAGACCTGGCTAATGAGACATCTCAGCTGAAGCTCAGGCGTGGGAGACTTGACAGGGACACATCTTGGTGTGGTGGCACTGCAAGGAGAGCCCACAGCCCATTCTAGCCACTGTGACTTTGCCAGCTCTGTCCTGTACTAGGATACTTGTGTCAGATGACACAGTCGTGCAAGTTAAAAGTAAGTGTTGCTAAGAAAGGTAGGGGAGATGCATTCTACAGCTTAAATACGATAGCCAGGTTTCAGTTTCGGGGTAGAAACATTTTTGATATTTCATAACGAAGATATCTTGAAAACGGTCAACTTCATAAAAGCTTCCTTTTAGATGTCTGTTTCATCTTCATCATGCTTATACTTAGGACTGGAGCAACTGTGTTTTGGTTTTGTCTTTGTTTTGTTTTCCTGTTTTCATTTCACCTCACTCCGATCCTTTCGTGGGTTTAGGAGTGTGTAGTCCATGTTTAGTAATACTTACGGCTGCTTACACGTCCTGAGGCCAGAGGACCATAGTTGATGGATAGTGCCTGGACCCTAGCCCTGTGGTGAGGCTTCCATTCCCATCAAGGCATGGCTTTCACATATCTTGGGTTTCCCTTGAAAGATTTAAAGGACTTGGGAATTATCCTGGTGACTCAGGCCATGGGACCTGGTAGACTGATATTCTTGAATTCCTGAAAAATGTAGGGTTCAGGATCAGACCTGAAGCTCCCAATTTATATCTCAGTTTATAGATAGAAAAGTGGGCTTATGAAGAATGATTCTTAAGAATGGGAGTAAATGCTTACCAGGAAGGGGAGATACCAGGATCACAAAAAGTAGGGGTACGCTTGACACTTGGGAGGCTAAGACAGGAAGGTCATCACTACCATGTGCGACCCTGCCTCAAAAAAAAAAAAAAAAAAAAAAAAAGGAGTAACTTTAAGGATGGAAGAATTCTGGCGTCTTAGAAAATACTCCGAGAAGGAGGTATTGCAGCAGATTGCAACTTTAAGGGCATCAGGCAGGAATCGCCTGCATTGTGGCTGCCTGTTACTTGCAGAGGGTAAGTTCTTAGCGGCTAAGCAGAGACGACTCCGTCCTTATGGGCTGCTTACAAGCTGTGCGGAAAGCTTCAGGGCTCCAGCATGGCTACCATCTTGTGGCTAGTGAAGCCGGATTTCACTAATGCAGCTGCCTGTGGGTCACATATGCCACTGTAAGTCTCCCGAAGAGACTCGTGGTTCCCCAAGTCAGACTTCGATGCTCTCTCTAATGTGTTACCGGTTGCCTACGTGGGAGGCATAGACATGTGTTCATGTTTCTCAGGAATAGAGTCACACAACAGAGAGGAGTTAATTTGTCTGAACCTGTGAGGCATTTCAAGGAAAAACAAAGCTAACATCCATCTTATATCATATGGTGCTACCATGCCACACTCTTGGGGGCACCTGAGATTAAGAAAGAAACCGTCCCCATTCCTCCTCTGAAGAGGAGGAGTCTACTAAACGTATGCTTTATAATGCTTTTTTTTTTTTTTTTTTTTTTTTTTTTTTTTTTTTTTTTTTTTGGTTTTTCAAGACAGGGTTTCTCTGTATAGCCCTGGATGTCCTGGAACTCACTCTGTAGACCAGGCTGGCTGCGAACTCAGAAATCCGGCTGCCTCTGCCTCCCAAGTGCTGGGATTAAAGTACTGCCCGACTATAATGCCTTCTTGAATCTCCAGAGTGCATCCTTTGTGGAGTTTCTTAGTTTTAGCCATAGCTTTAAGTAAGCCTCCTGTTTAGCATAATAGTTTGCTGTAGCAGTTTTTCTTTTTCCTTTTTTTTTTTCTCCTAGCTTCAATATAATCCCTTTTGGCAGAGTCCTGCTCCTTCGGGACAGTCCTCTCTCTGGGAAATAGAAGTGTAAAAGCTACTTAACTTGATGGCCTTTTTGGTGGCAATCTAAGTCAAGAACAAACAACATCCAAAGCAATTTACACTAATAAATAAACAAGTCGTGTCTTGTCTCTGTGTTTGTTCCCTGGCCAAGATGTTTGGCAAGCTGTTTGTGCTATCAGCCATATAGACATTTGTTTCAGGTGGAGGACTATATTCTTAAAGAGAACTTAAATTGGTACACTGTGGCCTATTGGGTAACTTCTAACATCAATGTTGATATTTGGTTCATCCACCAGTAAGTATTAAGTTAGATTTCTCATGAGAATCTAAGCCATTGGCATGAGGTCAGAGAGAGTAGGACAGTTACCAGGTTCCTTTCCTTAAAGGCATCAGAGAGGCAGGATCCCGTACTCCAGGGGTGAAGGTAATATAAGCAGGAAATAGTAAGAGAATCTAGTCAAAACTTAGCTGACCCAGGAGTAGGAAGGAGGGAAAGGAGTAATGAGAAAGGGCAGCAGTGGGCAAAACACGATGCATACAGATGAAAATTTAGCAATCAAATTTGTTATTTAAAACAAACGAACAAAAAACCCAATAATAACTGCCCACCTTCTTGGTTTCTGCAGTAACAGAATGGAGGTGTTACTAGTGCCAGCCATGAGAAGCCCTTAGTAGGATATGTGTTAGGGTTCTCTAGAGAAACAGAAGAAACATAATGAAACCATATTACAAAGTGGGCACTATTCGACTGGCTACAATAGCTGTCTTCACACGGGAGAGGCTGAGCATCCAGAAGCTCTTCAGACCGTGAGGCTGGATCTAACACTGAAGGCCTGGGGGATTCCCAGAGAGCTGTTGGTCTTCATTTGGCTTTGAGAGTGAGAAGAAACTGGGTCCAGTGTCAACAGAAGCTAGCAACCGGATAAATGCACTCGCCAGGAAGGAGCAAAGACAGGCGGGTAAAAGCAGTACCGATTTTCCCTTAAACCTCTTTACACTGGTACCACCATGGGAAGGTACCGCCTGCTCCTGGAGAGGGTCTTTCCCTCAGTTAATCATCAGAAAGTACCCTCACAGGACCACCCAGAAGCATGACTCTTAGTTGATCCCTGATCAAATCAAGTTGAAAGCCAAGACGAATCATCACAGGCTGTAAATGTAGGTTTAATCAGTTTTTTTTTTTTTTTTTTGAGTTCTGCCTACAAGGCACACTGGGGAAGTGTGGATAGTGGTTTAGTAGAACCTACCTGAAGTTTTAATTAGTTCTGCTCCTGTCATTTCCCTTCCCTAACTGGCATCTGCATAACGTGATGCGGAAAGCAAAGATGGATGTGGAGTGATTTTGGCCAGCCTGTGTGTGGACTGTTCCTCTGGAACCTCTCAATCAGCCCAGAGGCTCTACATGGTATTAAGGATCACGGGTCCATTCGGAGAGAGTGTATCATTGGGCTGTTTCTACCCACCAGCCCCCCAAGATGACGCAGAGACTTTTTGTTATTTAGCCTTTCTAGCTTAGGCGTGTTCCCAGCTAGGTCATATAACTTAATTAACCCATTTATTCTAATCTATGTTTGCCACATGACCTGTTACCTCTCACTATGTCCCTGTAGGTATTGACTTCCTTCTCGCTCCCTGTCTGGCTGGTGAATCCCAACCCCCCACCCTCCCACCTCTCAATTCTTCCCCTGATGATATCTTATTTCTGCCCTGAAGTCCCAGCCTTCCCTTTCCTGCCTAGCAATAGGCCATCAGCTCTTTATTAAAGCCAATCAGAGAATACCTTAGGTAGGTGAGAAAGGACAGAGACACACCTTCACATAGTGCATGAAAATGTTACCCCAACAAGTAAGTTTCTCCTTATTAAGATTTCAAGATAGGGGCATGGGGATTACCAGCAGTTGAAAGCATTTAACAGTTCTTGCAGAGGAGCCTGGTTCAGTTCTCAGAACCCAAATGGTAGCCTGCAACCTGTAACTCCAACCTCAGGGAATTTGGTACCATCTTCTGGCCTCTGCAGACACCAGGCATGCACATCATACACAAACATTCATTCAGGCAAAACACTCATACTCGAAATAAAAATAAATCCTTAAAATGTTGTTAAGGAGATTTTAGGGCTGATGTCACAGAGCACAAAAATACGTTCTGCGATCAAAGGCTCAATGCTTTCAGGGGAAGGCTAGGAAACTAATAACCTTTGTGGATCAAATGAAATGCTTGTTACCTGTGTTAAGTGTTTGCCCCAAGCAAGGCGTACAGGAAGGAAGCAAATTCTAATGCAGAAAGAGCAGTGCATGTGTGTATCAGACATCACTGAGTGGCTGTCTGAAGTGGGTAGGAATGTATACGTCGGAAGATACATTTGAGTCCTTGTCTCTCAAACTGTGGATTTGAACTTATTTGGAAGTAGGGCCTTCATATATGGAAGCAAATTAAACTGAGATTATACCAGATTAGGGAGAGCCTGACCCCAATGACTGGTGTCACTGGATGGAGAGGGATATGTAAACATAAAGAAGAGGGCAAGAGTGAAAAGCAGTTTGAAGACGGGTTTGATAGTGTCACAGATGTAAGGCATGCCGGGGAAAAACTAAGTGTGGTGGTTTGAATGAAAATGACCCCATAGGCTCATAGGGACTGGCACTATTAGGAGGTGTGGCCTTGATGGTATAGGTGTGGCCTTGTTGGAGGATGTATGTCACTGGGGGAGGGGGGGTTGAACTTTGAGGTCTCAGAAGTCCAAGCCGGGCCTGGTATGTCTTAGTCTCTTCCTGTTGCCTGCAAATCAAGCTGGAGAAGTATCGGCTCCTCCTCCAGGATCATGTCAGTCTGCATTCCGCCATGCTTCCTATTATGACAATAGTGGACTGAACCCCTATGTAAGCCAGTCTTAATTAAATGTTTTCCTTTATAAGAGTTGCCACGGTCATGGTGTCTCTTTACAGCAACAGAAACCCTAAGACACCAAGGAATGTCAGAAACTACCAGAGGAAATGTCAGAAAGGCTTCACCACAATACTGTGGAGTCAGACTATGACACCTGCTGTTGAGCTACCGCCTCCAGAACCATGAGAATCTAATAGCTGTGTTCTTGTGTCACCTTGTTTGTGACAGCTACAGCAACCCTAGAAAATAAACCTATAACTTGAATCCATAGTTAATTTCCCTCATTAGATGTGCAAAACCACAGGTTTACTTTGGTACCTGCCTTGCTTTTTTTTCCTTTCAATATTCTTATCTGGTGTTGCAGTTCAGATAAGGGGCTATCCCTCACTCCACTCCCATTACAGAATCACACCTCCAGTTTCAGGTTTAACTCCACAGATAAAGTTATTTGAAAGTGCTTCTTTTTAAACTTCCAAATGTAACAGTGTATTTTCTAATTCATTCTCAAAATCTCTATGGTGTTTCGAACAAGATGACTTCCATAGGCTCATATATTTGAATGCTTGGGTCCCCAGTTGGTGGAACTGTTTGGGTAGAATTAGGAGGTGTGGCCTGTTGAGTGAGTGTGGCTTGTTGAAGGAGGTGTGGCTTTGTTGGAGGAGGTGTGGCTTGTTGAAGGAGGTGTGGCTTTGTGGGAGGAGGTGTGGCTTTGTTGGAGGAGGTGTGGCCTGTTGAGTGAGTGTGGCTTGTTGAAGGAGGTGTGGCTTGTTGAAGGAGGTGTGGCTTTGTGGGAGGAGGTGTGTCACTGGGAGTAGACTTTAGGGTTTCAAAAGCCTAAACCAGGCACAGTCTTGTGCTCTCTCTGTTTGCAATATATAAAAATCAGATGTAGGCTCTCAGATACACTCCAGCATCATTGTCATGCCTGATCGTCTGCTGGCCTCCACAGTCTCCACCATAATGAACATAAACTAACCCTCTGAAACTGTAAACAAGTGCCCAGTGAAATGCTTCCTTTATAAGGTGCTTTGGTCATGGTATCTCTTCACAGCAATACAACAGTAACTAAGACAATCTCTAATCCTAGCTTTTTATTGTATGATGACATTATAATCCAGTCTTCTATTGCAAATATTTTAGATACAGCTTTAAGAGGCTCAGTCTCATGTTTTGAGCCTTTTTATGGACTGTGTTAGTACACAGAGAAATCCTATGGGTCCCTTTCTGGTTAAGTCCACCTGCTTTTGCCATTTAAGATTTTGAATTGTAGAATTGTAGAGGTAGAAATAGATCCTAGATCACATGCCTCTCCACCAAATACTGTTATTCTATGATTAATTGCTGGTGCTATCTAGGAAAATCCTTATATAGTTTGTTCCTAGTTTTTCTAGATAAAAATTTGTAGAAAAAATTCTTTTTACGGTTTTATTACATTTACTTACCATGTGTCCATGCACATATTCACATGCCACAGTACATCTGGAGGTCGGAGGACAACTTTCAAGATCTCTTCTTTTCTCCCATCCTATAGCTCCCAGGGATCAAACTCTGGCCATTAGGCTTTGCGGCAAGTGCCTCGGCCCAGGGGTTTCTTCTCACTGTTGGCCCTGCCCAAAGTTTACATTCTATAGAACATATACAGCTTATAGGAGGTATGAGCCCTTGAAAAGATAATAGCATTTACGGGGACTAGACGGGTATCTGGACAAAATGAAGGAAGTTATAGACAGAAGTGGAAGGGGACAAATCCAAGCAATTTGCAAGAGAAGCATGGATTCTGGGAGACAAGGGGAGGAAAGTGATTTTTGAGTTGGAATTTTATTTGGAGATTTCTGGTTTTGCAATTACGAACTGTCTTAGTTAGGGTTTTATTGCTGTGAAGAGACACCATGACCAAGGCAACTCTTATAAAGGAAAATATGTCACCAGGACTGGCCAACAGTCTCAGAGGTTTAGTCTGTTTTCTTCATGATGGGGAGCATGGCTGCATCCAAGAAGACATGGTGCTGGAGGAGCTGAGAGTTCTACATCTTCATCTGAAAGCAACTGAAGACTTCTACGCTGGGAGTAGCTTGAGCATATATAAGACCCCAAAGCCCACCTCCACAGTGACACACTTCCTCCAGCAAGGCTTCACCTACACCAACAAGGCCACACCTCCTAATAGTGCACTCCCTTTTGGCTAAGCATATTCAAACGTGTGAGTCTATGGGGGTTTTACCTATTCAAAGCACCACACAAACTATTGCCCACTGGGCCTTGGAAATATCCCTCACTTTGGTCTGTAAGGCATTTCCCAGCTGAGGGCTTCTGTTCAGTTACTTGTTTCCAAATGTTCCTTCGTGAAGTGAATGCTTTTCAAAGAGAGTTCACTTAAAATGAGTCTACATCCTGCTAAACTTATTAGAAGCTGAAAATGCCAGATGCTGCTATGTATTGAGTCCACCTCGACAACTGAACAACATAGCTTAGCAATACAACCACCGTAGCACGCTGACTGTTATCCCTTGGGATTGTGTGGCTAATGGAGGGGCTGTGGCTCAGCATGAGAGCCCACACTTACAGATTACCAGTGAGGGAAATAGAATAGGGAACAGCCACAAGCTGAGGAACCAGAATTTAATTTGTTACCACCCCAGGGAGAGGAGCCTGTGCAGAGTCGACTATGCAGAATGACAAGCCTGAAGTGCAAGCAGCAGGAGTCTGGAGTCAGGCAATGAAATCCTGATGGAAATAACCTTTGGTTATCAGGACTGGATCCCATCCACTAAGATTTAAGCCTGGTGCTTGTAGTCATCTAGAACCTGAGCTCAAGGAGTGAGTCACCCTCTGCAGCTGCCTCTCTTGTCACTCACTGCTGTGATGCTTGAAGATTCTTGATCTTCAGTGGTCTACTTGACCCCTCGGCTGCCATCCCTCCAGCAGGGTGATTAATGCTTAGGGGATCTTATAAGTGTGAGGACAGAGTCTTACAGACACTAGAGAGCAATGCTGTGTCTGCTTCTACTCCCTGCCACCCCCAGCAACTGGGAAACATATCCTACCCAAAACAGCCACCTCAAGGTTATTAGCCCAGAGACTGCGGGGGGCAGCCCTGCCCAGCCCTTAGACTACCAAACATAAATGTACACAAGAGGTTTCAGAGGAGAAGAATATTAATATGTGGCCTAGAGATCGTTCTTTTGATATATTGGTGTGAATATGGCTGGTTTTTTGCTCTTCTGCCTGAGACTAAATTGAAGAATTTTGAATTAACTGCATTTATAGAGGGAATTTCAAAACAGCCTAGCATTGACTGTGTCCTGTGGATATTAGTGGCTGGTCTTATGCAGATCTGTGATGAGAAGGAGCAAGCTGGACACGGAAAAATACAAAGTACACTGTTGGAGGAGGAAAGGAGCACCAGGAGGTGTAAAGAGATTAAAGAAAAGCCTCCTGCCAGAGGCAGGCGGATTTCTGAGTTCGAGGCCAGCCTGGTCTACAGAGTAAGTTCCAGGACAGCCAGGGATACCCAGAGAAACCCTGTCTCAAAAAAACAAAAACCAAAAAAAAAAAAAAAAAAAAGAGAGAGAGAGAGAGAGAAAGAAAGAAAAGCTTCCTGCCAAGTGATATAAAGGGAGCAGGGACCTCAGACTGAGAACTGCCCAGCTAAGCTTCCAATTTGTAAAAAGGAGTTAAAGAAAAGTAAAAAGGAACAAAGAGAAGCTTAGGGCCAGTCATAGTGGTACACACCATTAATTCTAGCACAGGCAAGCAGAGGCTGTCGGATCTCTGAGTTCAAGGCCAGTCTGGTCTACAGGACAGTCAAGCTTAGGCAGTGAAGGAAACCATATAAAACAGAAACCTAGTAAAAACGTATTTGAATAAGGGGGCCATGTTCCTGCCCCAGCAAGCAGTAGAACTTGGCAGCTTTGACCATGCAGTTCTGGCTTTAGAATCGAGGATACAAGAAAGGGGTTATGGACTCCCCCTCCCCAACCAAGGAAAGCCACTGAGGTCAGCACTATGTCAGGAGCGCCCTGTGTGGAAACCCAGAGAGGCCATGGTATGAAGCTATGCAGGTGAAGTCAGGATTTCTTTGGAGATCCCAAATACCAGACTTGTGAGATACCTGTAAGGAAAGCTGCTAGCAGGGAGTGGAAGCAGTCCACGAGAAAGAAATGTATGACAGTCAACAAAGCTGAAAGGAATTGGAGATCTGGGGCGTACTTTGACATCAGACATGGAGATGCAGAATTTGGAATTTGCCCAACTGGTTTTTTTTTTAAGATTTTATTTATTTTATATATATGAGGAGTACATTGTAGCTGTCTTCAGACACACCAGAAGAGCACATCGGATCCTGTTACAGATGGTTGTGAGCCACCATGTGGCTGCTGAGAATTGAACTCAGGACCTCTGCAAGAGCAGTCAGTGCTCTTAACTGCTGAGCCACCTCTCCAGCCCACCCAGCTGGGTTTTGATTTGCTTTGGTCCAGTATTTCCTCACTATGTTCCCTCTCCTCCTGCTTGAAATGGTAAGGTACATCTTGTGCCATTGTATGCTGGAAGTATATGATCTACTTTTTTATTTTTATTTTATAGGGATAATAGGAGACTGACATGAATCTGAAGAGACTTTGGACTTTTTTGTTTGTTTGTTTGGTTTGGTTTTTTTTGTTTGTTTGGTTTGGTTTTGGGGGTTTTTTGGGTTTTTTTTTTGTTTTTTGTTTTGTTTTGTTTTGTTTTGTTTTGAGACAGGGTTTCTCTGTGTAGCCCTGGCTGTCCTGGAACTCACTCTGTAGACCAGGTTAGCCTCAGACTCAAAAATCCACCTGCCTCTGCCTCCCAAGTGCTGGGATTAAAGGCATGCACCACCACTGCCGGCAAGACTTTGGACTTTTAAAAAAGTTTAAGACTGCAATAGACTCTGGGGACTTTTGAAGTTGTACTAAATGCATTTTGCATTATGATATAGCTACAAGCCTATAGTTGCCAGGGAATTGAATGAAAATGGCCCATTGGGAGTGGCATTATTGGAGGTATGGCCTTTTTAGAATAGGTGTGGCCATGTGAAAGGAAGAGTGTCACTGGGGGTGGGCTTTGAGGTCACAGAAGCTCAAGCCAGGCCCAGTCTCTCTCTCTCTCTCTCTCTCTCTCTCTCTCTCTCTCTCTCTCTCTCTCTCTCTTCCTGCCACCCGAAGATTCTTCTGTAGACCTCCCAACTATCTCTCTTGCATCATGTCTGCCTGCCTGCCACCATGATTCCCACCATAACAATAATGGACTAAACTTCTGAACTGTAAGCCACCCCAGTTAAATGCTTTGTCATCGGAGTTGTGGTATCATTTCACAGCAATAAATGCCCTAACTAAGACAATGTGCATGTAATTGTGTGTGCATGTCTATGCACATGTGTGCATGCATGTCTGTGTGTGTGTGTGTGTGTGTGTGTGTGAGAGAGAGAGAGAGAGAGAGAGAGAGAGAGAGAGAGAGAGGGAGAGAGAGAGAGAGAAAGAGAGAGTCTTAGAAGTAGAAAAGACTGTGACTGGGAAGAAGTTATCCTAAGGGGAAAAGCCAATCCTATCATGGGGTTGTGTGGCATTCCTCCTGAGGAGACCTGAACAAATGTCTGCTCACTCCAATAGGGAATTGATAACAGATCAGAGTAATAAAGATACTGCCAAAGTCCAACACGGAAAGCCAATGAGTTTTATTGGAGTTATTTACAGGAGCAAAAAGAACTCAGAGATAACTGCATCACCAGAAGCCTACTGCACCATGGGTGACAGCTTGCGAGAGCTGGAACTCACTGCACGACTTGAAGGCAGATCCACCATGTTGGAGATGATCGCTTCTAAATAGCTGAAATAACCTCTTCCAGGCAGCTCAGATTGCCCAGGAGTCTCTTAGCAATCCTTACTAATTATATTTGCTTTGGAAGAGAGGTATGTAGGTAGGTGGTATGTCTGGTCAGTTTCAGGGACTGCAACGATGTTTTTTTAGTTCTTTCCTGAGCTTAACTATACAGGATGGAATGTTTCACCTTTAAAACCTCCTATGTCTTAAGGAGTCTGGCTCCAAGATGGAAGGTTTTATCTTGAAAGAAATTGCTACATAACACCCGTGCAGTGGCTCCCTTCTGTTGCTGTGATAAAACACTGACCAAAATCCACAAAGAGAGGACAGGGTTTGTCTGACTTTCACTTCCACATCAAAGACCATCACTAAGTCAGAGAAGTAACTCAGTGAGGAACCTGGACGAGGGAACTGAAACTGGGGCCACGAGAAAGCTGCCTACTCGCTTGAGTTCCATGTTTCTCAATTTACGTTCTTCTACAACCCCAAACCACTTGTCCAGGGGTGGTGTCACCCACAGTGGTCTGGGTGGTCCCGCATCAGCAATTCATCAGGCCAATCTGATGGCCGCAAGTCTTCAGCTGGCAATGTTTGTGCTGAGGGGATAAATTTCAACCAGCACAACCTAGACGATCTTCTGCCTTTTTGGCTTTTTCTCTGAAGAGCCAAACTTTGGGTTTGGGAAGAATTCAAAGGTTCCGAAGATGGGCTGGGGGACATGCCCACTGCCCAGTGTGTGTACTGCATAAAAAGTAGGCATGTGGCTCTCTGGCGGAAGTGTGGTCAGGAAGAAAGGAAGATGAAGGGAAGCCAGCAAACACAAGCGAGATAGAAGCCCAGTGTCTGTGAGGCTAGAAAAGAAGGAAAAAAACAAAACACCTGAAGTGGATGGATTGCGGTGTGCTAAAAAAGTGGCATGGCTTTAAACTTGGTTAATGGGAACATTTATTTGTCTTTTTAGAGACTTTATCAGAATATATCCATTCACAAGTTCAGTTAGAGCCTGTGTTTGGTACTGAGATATCAGAAACTACAGAGGAGGTCTCATTCTTTCCGCCATAGTCTCCATCCAATTTAAAGTGCCCCTAAAGAAAATCCAAGCCCAAGCATTTCCATGGCTGAACAGGAGCCTAGAGGGCACATTCTAAAGGCCCCTACATCTGTGAACTTTCTTTGTGTTTGAGATAGGGTCTCAATGTGTATCCCAGGCTGCCCTGGAAGTTATTATATAATCCAGGCAGGCCTTAAAGTTATGATTTTTCTGCCTCAGCCTCCTGAGTGCTAGAACTATAGGCAGATGCCACACCTGGCTTCTGGGGACTTTTCAGTAACTGTTAATGAAATGTCAAGTATAATGTAGGCACACCATAGATGATGGACTTGTTCTAAAAGTGTCAAAGCTGCCAGTCTGGCATCGTGATTCACTAAGATTTCAGTGAGGTGCCATTTATGTTTACTCTATTAGTACCTTAGAGAACATATGTCTTATCTTGGAAATTTAGCAATGATGGGCACTTTAATCATTTGCTAAAGGTTCTCATGTGTCAAGTCTCCTAGGAGAGAATTCTTCTGCATCCTTACACTCATATTTGGGACTTCGGCAGGTAGACAGCAGGCAGCTAACCCATGTGTACTGTCGTTTGTAAATGTACTAGAGCAGATGGATGTCTGAGGTGACTTCAAGGTGCACCCTAAAGAAGCAGCTTTCTGGGGGAAAAGCTTTGTTCCTGACCACAACTGACTCTATTACCTGACAGTTGTTATTTTCTGCCCAGACGTTCTCCTCTAATGGCACAAGGGAAATCCTGAAAACTTTAAGGGTCTAAACCACCTACTTCTAAGACAGGCTTGCTGACACAAATCCAGTCTCTTCCCAACTGTTAAACCTCTCTCTTCCTCATGCCATTTCTGAGCTATGTGAATATATTATATTAGTTATATTAGAATATAATATATATATTATGTTACATATGTAAACATAGTTCTGATTTTCCCTGGCCCCGGGGATAAAGAACTCACGCAGGCAGACTGCCAGTGTGTGCCTTCCTGAAAAGGCTAGTCTTTTCACACACACACACACACACACACACACACACACACACACACACAGTACCTTACACGCAGCAAATGGAATTGTTTAAAGTAAAGGCACATAAGGATCTCTTCAGAGCTCAGTCCTGACCTTCCCTGAGCAGAAGGCACATTGGCTAGCAGCAGCTTCCCTCCCGCTAGTGGTCAGCTCTCTGCCAGTTTAGCACTTGTGTTGAAGATTAGCCACACGTGAGTCTAGTTAAAGTGTCTCTAGTGCATGATGTTCCCAGGCTATTTATCCCAAGTCTTGAGCACCCAACTCAGTTGTTGTTTGTTTTTAGATGAATCAACTCTGTCAGCTGTGGAGCTTTCGGTGCAGGGCTTAGGACAGAAGAAGGAGGAATGGGCATCTCCTGGCTCTAAAGATAAAGGCCTGGCCGTGGAGGGCGGGGCCTGGCCATGGAGGGCGGACCCGGGCCGTGGTGGGCTGGGCCTGGCCGTGGAGGGCGGGGCCTGACCGTGGAGGGCGGACCCGGGCAGTGGAGGGCGGGGCCTGACCGTGGAGGGCGGACCCGGGCCGTGGTGGGCTGGGCCTGGCCTGGAGGGCGGGGCCTGGCCGTGGAGGGCGGACCTGGGCCGTGGTGGGCTGGGCCTGGCCGTGGAGGGCGGGGCCTGACCGTGGAGGGCGGACCCGGTCAGTGGAGGGCGGGGCCTTGCCGTGGAGGCGGGCGCGCGACAGCAACACACCCTCATTTCCCTCATTTCCTCGCGCGCGCCGGAAGTGGCGGTGCTCCGCGGCGGCGCGCCGGGCCGGCCAGCGCAGGGCGCTGGCCCGGTGTGCAGTTCCCCAGAGGCGGCAGCGTTGAGCGGCGGGCGCGGTGAGTACCGCCGTCTCCTGCCGCGCCTCTGGGCGGCGGCAGGTCCCCTCGGACCAGCTCTCCGGGACGCAGCTGGGCGCGGCGTTTCATAGAAGCGCCGTCCGGAGTCTGGTTCTGTTTTGGAGACCGCTGCTGCCAGAGACCGCTGGTTTGCGTGTCAGTTTTTTTTTTGTTTTTGTTTTTTTTTTTAAAACCTACTCGTCATCATCTCTGCTGAGTGGCTAAACTTTTTACTGTGGGGTTAAACGCGCCCTCTGGCAGCAGCCCTCCTACCTCTGAACAAAACGCCCCCCTTTTAGAAGATGCTTTTGGAGTAGGAATTGGTGATCCCCGTTACCTGGAAAAACGGAGAACTGTCAGAATGGCCAGATATAGTTTAGAAAATTCCTGCATTTCTGAGCAAGTGGATAAGTAATTTGTCAAACACCACAGCGGTGCTTGTGTTTGTGATGATGACATTGGCAGCATGACAATTTGGTTACAAATCTAAAGCTTTTCTTAAGTCCTTGTTAAATCTGAAGGAGTGCTTTAGCTTGCTTTTGAAATGTTCGTGCAGTGTCCTGACGGTTCAGGTCATTGACGATTCAGGCCCCTGGGCCTTTAATTCTTTGGGGATTAATGCTCTTAAAGGTGTATTTAAAAAGCACCTTTGCTTTCCAAAGTAATAAAAAGTGTTTTATGGCATAATGTTCAGGAATATTTGCTACTATTTTTTTTTAATTATGTGACAAAAAGAATACAAAAAAAGATGTTGGATTTTCAGTATATGAGGCTTAGAAGAGTTGATATTAAACAACCAGCTTTAGTTTCAGATAATTAAGAAAGTATCGTTTATCCTTCTAAACTTCTTTTGTAGAGGTATAAAATATATACGAAGTCAACAAATGCATAAAAATTAACCGTCAGTGAACCTTTACATGCTTATTACCTTGTCTGCTGCTTACACACATCAGCTTTAATTGTAGAGCATTCCCATAGTGCTCTGCTTCTTCCAAATAGGTCGTACCCCTGCTTCCCCATTAGTATTCTGACTTCTCTCATCAGCCATTAGTTTGGACTACTTTAAGCTTCATGTTAATGGAGTCAGTATATAGTATCCTCAGAATATTGCTATGGATGTCACCCTTGATGTTTTTTGATAATGATCTCATTCATATCATGGTACGGTATTGATAATTCTTTCTTACTGTGTGATGTGCCATTCTGTGATGTGAGTGTTCTTCTGTTCTTGAGCATGTGTGCTTCCAGATTTGTGTATTATTTGTTTTAGATTTTAGGAATGTTGTAACATTCTTGTGAATGTCTTAGTATGTGAATACATTTCTGTCAGATGTGGAATGACTGAGACATACAATAGGGAAAAAATTACATCTTAATTAAAGTGGACTCTTTCTTTTTTAAAAGGTTATCTTAACTAATACAGTAGTGAAGGTTGGTTTTTAAAGTGTGTCTATTATAAGTTAAGACATGGTGGTGTACACCTTTCATTACAGCACTCAGGAGGCAGAGGAAAGTGTATCTCTGTGAGTTCCAGGCCAGCCAAGAATATACGCCAAGAGAGACCCTATCTCAAATAAACATGTATATATTCATTAAGTTACTATTTCCACTTTGTATTTGCACATGTGACAATCTTCAGGAAGACATTACATTTAACTATCTTTTACCCAGAAGTCAGTTAGTGCAGGCCATGATATGATTGTACTGTTTGATAACAGTTAGGTAACAACCGTTTTGCTCAAGTTAGTGGTTGTTAGGGGAAGTGTGGTAGCTGTTAGGGGAAATGAAGCACCAAAGGATAGCACTAAAGATGGATTGGAAAAATCATGAAATCTCAAGACATAGTTACTGTCACTCCACAAGTACTAAGTGTAAGTGTAAAATTGAATTATAAGGTTAGTTTCAGATGTGGATTTTTATATTAGTATTGTTATTTAAATAACAGAACAATAATCACTAAATATCTGTAGGAAGCCAGCATGTTATTTGCACAAATACAAAAAGAAGTTGAGTTTTAAGCTTTAGTACCCTCAAGTTTGGAAAGGTGCTTTGTCTACTGAACACACACACACTCACAGTCAATCACTCAGTTTTGGAATATTGAAACACAGAAAGTAACAAAGAATACCTAAGACATAGGTCTGTAACAGCCAATACACACATACACACATACAGAGAAAGACAGAGACAGAGAAGCTTTATAATCTTCTAAAGATAATGTTTTATTTATTTATAGAGGAATAGAAATCAGTTTTTTAGACATTGTGTGACAGCAGTGTAGTGTTCTAAAGTGTCCATGGGAGCAAGGTATGATCATGCGTGTGTGCAATCCCAACACTCTGTTGATGACTGAATTGGCAATTGTGAATTCTAGGCCAGCCTTGGATACATTAGGAGATTCTGTCCCCAAAAATAAACCAAACAACAAAAAAATGCCCATAGTACTATTTTGAATTTGCAACCTTATCTCTAACCCAAAGCATTTGACCCACATCCAATAGAGTATACAGAATATACTGTATCAAAATGAAAAATTTAGAAAAAATACGGAGTTCAAAGAAAGCAGTAAAACTTGTTTCTTAGTTCCAAGTTGTAGACAAATTTAACTAAGAAATTTAATGTAATGCTAAGGATTTTTTTAAAGTCTTTTTTGTTTGTTTTGGGGGGAGGTGCTTTTGTTTTTGTTTGGTTTTCTAGGCAGGGTTTCTTTTTTTTGTTTGTTTTTTTTCGAGACAGGGTTTCTCTGTATAGCTCTGGCTGCCCTGGAACTCACTCTGTAGACCAGGCTGGCCTTGAACTCAGAAATCCGCCTGCATCTGCCTCCCAAGCACTGGGACTAAAAGTGTGCGCTACCACCACCCATCAGGCAGGGTTTCTTTATGTAACCCTGACCGCCTTGGAACTTGAGACTAGGCTGGCCTCAAACTCATGAGATCTACCTGTCTCTACCTTCTTGAATGTTAAGGTTAAAGGTGTGTGCCATCATGCCCAGCCTGAATTTTTAAGTCTTTAATAAACTTTAATGTGTCAGTCAGCTTTCTAGTATTGGGAAATACTAAAATAAAAGGGGAAGGGTTATTTTTTTTTCTTGAGTTTCAGCTTGTGTTCACTTGGCTCTGTTGCTTTGGTTCTGTGGCAGTATAGTCAGCATAGTGGATTACCTTAGGTCCAAAAAACAAAGAGAGTGAGGAAGGACCCAACCCCAAGAGCTCACCCCCAATCACCTAGCTTCCTTCTGCTGTTCCATAAGTAGTGCTAATGGTTTGGCTACCTCCCAGTAGCACCATAGACTTGAAGCCACGGCTTCACACATTTGGAGGGACATTCCAGATCTAAGAGCAGTTGGGAAGTAGAAAGTAGGTAAAGGCATATTGGAAGCTTATCCTGGGCAAGGGACAAGTTGCATAGACTAATTACATTTAAGGGAATTTAGGCAGCAGTTCTGTTTCAAGGTTTTGTCTGTTAGTGAAATACTGTGTTCAGGGTTGAGTATATGAAAGCCAGCCATGCCAACATGTTTAATTGTGGCAAAAGATTTTCGAAGGATACACAAAATTTAGGAGTGGGGGTGAGCAAGGTGGGAGAGACTTTTCACTGTATACCCTTAATTCACATTTAGCTTTTTTTATCCTATGCACTTACTTCATGATATTTTAGAATAACAACCCTTTCTTTTTAGAGCTGGGGCAGTAATGTACAACTGTAGGAGGCTGAGGCAAGATGATCAGGAGTTCAGGCCCAGTTGGAGCAACATAGAGAGAGACTGAGTCTCAGGAGAACTTAGATATCTATGGAAAATAAGTTTCAGAACAGGAGTAGCAATAGCTGGCTGGCTATCTAGACTACTGTGACCTGTGGCCCAAGTGGGAGGGTTATATTTCTAAATACTGTGAGAAAGTAATACATTATGATGTGAAGATTATATGAAGTTCAGATCTTAGTGTCTCTTGAAACTCAACTCTGAAATTTCTGTATAGTCTGTGGCTATTTTTATATGTGTCACAGAATTGACTGCCTGTGACACTCTTTGACCTAAAATGTTTGCTTACCTCTGGTTTAGAGGCCAGATAAAGACCTATCTACATAAAGGCATTTTGTGTATGAGGAAGCTGACATTTCAAAGGATTGTAAAAAGAGTAATGAAACTTGCTTATATGTTCTTGAGAAATAAGGTGTGAATCTTGTATTAGGATTATCTCCAGTAGAGAAACTAAAACTGAAAAGTCATGTAGGAAAAACTTGATAGAAAAAAATTACAAAGCAGAAAATAATTCCTGATGGTTACTGAGCACTTAATGCTTGTCAGGGGTTCCTTGGCTGTTGTGTAGTCCTCCAAGGAAAAGAAAGTTCTATAGTCATCCCCACGTAGATGAGGAAGCTCGCAGAGATGGAGGAACTTGCCGTGTAGAGCAGCTATCCAGCTCTGAAGCTATTTATATAGACAAGAAGAACTGGAAAAAAATTGGCAAAATATTAATGCCTTTCTCTAGGTATTAACTTTGTTGAAAGAAGGATCTGTTTCATTTAAATACTCTACTGAATAAATGTCTGTAGTTTGTTTCAGCCTTCCTATCCTTTGGTTTTCAATAAATTGCTTCTATTTCATTTTTTAAATTATTTTAAAAGTATGGTATTTTGCCTGCATGTATGTCTATGTACCATGGAGGCCAGAAAAGAGCATTCGATCCCCTGGAACTGGAGTCACAGACAATTGGGAGCTGCTCTATGGGAGCTAGGAGTTGAGCACAAGTCCTCTGGACGAGCAGCAAGTCCTCTTAACCACTAAGCCCTAAAGTATTTCATCTCTCTAGCCCTAAATTGGTTTTTATTTTTATTCTCCTATTACATAAACATCTGATGCATGTGACATTATATACTAATATTGAGAATTGTATAGAAAAAGAATGTTAAAAGTGGAATTACAGATTACTGAAAGAGTGTATGCATGTTTTGTTAAATCTGTTCCACAAAAAGGAATGCATGCACACATACATATCTAGTTTGTCCTTAATTAAAGGAATCCTAATGTCTTGGAAGAAAAAATGGCTATCCAGGGGCTATTAAAACTGCATCCTGTTCTAGCAGGGGACTTGAGTTTGGTTTCAGCACCACGCTGGGCAGTTCATATCTGCTTGGAATTCCAGTTCTACAGAGCCTGACACCTGTTACCTTAGGGATACCTACACTAACACATACACATACACACAATTAAAAGTAATAAAAATTTTAAAAATGGCTGTCTAGGCAAACTGCCTTATTTTGTGAAAGAAGTCCAGAGAGGTCAAATATTATGGCCAAGATTACATAATAACTGTTATGTAGCTGACTTGGTTCTCAAACTCGTTTTTCTACCACAGGCTGGCCCATTTTGTGCCATTGTTTGGCCAACATTCAACTGTGAGTATAGTTTTCTCCAGAAACACCTTATCAAAAGGATTCCTTTGCTGTTATTCTTGGTATGCAGCATAGTACTTGACACACAGCAGGTACTCAAGTATTTATTGCTGCGGTCCAGGATTTCTCACAGGGTTCCTTGTTCCGCGGGACGAGGAGTTCTGGCCAGGTGGGCACGGGATTCGGCTTTTGACAAAC
>NW_022196903.1:111270593-111275592 GCF_008632895.1 Mastomys coucha | reverse complement strand
TGTCCGAATTTTCTCTTGCTAGCTGTAAGAAAATGATATCTTGGTGAGTTCCTAGCACACTAGTATGAAGACATATCTGGGCCACCTCTGAGTTTGGGGTGCCAGGCGACAATGCGGAGGCGGAGACTGACTTTCCTTGAAGTTCACGCCTCAGATACCGCCTTCACGCAAAGTGTGCATGGCATTTATGAAGTAAGTGCTGCTTTCTGATGATCAGTTCCTTTGTTTTTAAATACTTAAACTTTGTAAGTGCTTAAAAAGTAAATGGTTCTAATCCCCTCCTTCCCAGATACTTAAACTTTATAAGATGGTTCTGATAGTAGTCATGCCTTTCAAATAATTCTGTGGCTTTGTTTTGCTGTGTAAAACAAAATAATAATAATAATATTTTAAAAACTTGCTGTAGTAGCTCACATTTATAATCCCAGCACTTAGGAGGCTGAGGCAGGAGGATTGCCATGCATTTGAAGCCAGCCTGACTACAGAATAAGGCCTTGCCTCAAAACCCAAACCAAATGAAACCAACAAAACAAACCAGCCAAGCATGGCAGCATTCCTTTAATCCCAGAAGGGGAGCTTCTGTGAGTTTGAGGCCAGCACAGTGAGTTGGGCTATGTAGAGAAACGTTGTCTCAGAAGGAGGAGGAAAACTTAAGATGAGGTTTAGTTTTTTTAAAAAAAACTTAGAGTAAGAAACTAGTTACTAGTGTAGTGTTAGATTGCTGGTGCTTTATGTTGCTTTTTCTAGATCTGTTTTTCTTCTGTTGAAAGACTTAAAGCACATGTGTGATGGTGATGAGTTCTTTGAGCTTATTTTTATGTCTGAATAAAAATACATGTTTTTGAAAGATTCTTTTGATGAATCCTATATTCATCATCTCCCAGCTCAGTTGGTAGAGTGGAGAACTGTAGTGAGCACTCTCAAAAGTTATTTTGCTGGGCACAGAATTCTAGTTTGGCCTTTTAAAAGTATTTTTTATTAGATATTTTCTTTATTTATATGTCATATGATATCTCCTTTCCAGTTTCCCCTCCAAAAAAAATTAAAAATAAAATAAAATAAAAACAAAAAAAAAAAACCCTGTTCCCTCTCCTCTCCCCCTACTCACCAACCCACCCTCTCCTGCTTACTGACCCTGGCATTCCCCTACATTGGGGCATAGAACCTTCACAGGGCCAAGGGCCTCTCCTCCAATTGATGAACGACTTGGCCATCTTCTGCTACATATGCAGCTGGAGCCATGAGTCCCTCCATGTGTAATCTTTGGTTGGTGGTTTAGTCCCTGGGAGCTCTGAGGGTACTAGTTAGTTCATATTGTTGCTCATCCTAAGGGGCTGCAAACCCTTCAGCTCCTTGGGTCCATTCTCTAGCCTCTTCATTGGGGACCCTGTACTCAGTTCAATGGATGGCTGTGAGCCTCTACTTCTGTGTTAGTCGGGTACTGTCAGAGCCTCTCAGGAGACAGCTATATCAGGCTCCAGTCATCCAGCACTTGCCAGCATCCACAATAGTGTCTGGATTTGATGGTTGAATATGGGAAGGATTCCTAGGTGGAGCAGTCTCTGGATTGTCCTTCCTTCAGTCTCTGCTCCATAGTTAATCTCTACAACTCCTTCCATGGATATTTTGTTCCCCCTTTTAAGAAGGAACGAAGTGTCCACACTTTGGTCTTCCTTCTTCTTGAGCTTTGTTTTATTTTATATGTATGATTGTTTCTCCTGCATGTAGGTATGTGTGCCATGTGTGTGGCTAGTGCCCTTAGTGGTCAGAAGAAGTCATGGATCTCCTGGAACTGGAACTGCTGTGGTTGTGAGCCACCGTGTAGGTGCTGGGAACTGAGCGTAGGTTCCCGTAAGAGCAGCAAGTGCTCTTAACTCCTGAGTCTTCTCCTTGGCTCTTCCTTCAAGTATTTAAAAGATCACTCCACTTTTTCTCACTTTTATTGTTTTTAAGAGTTTAATTTTTTGGTTGTTTGTTTGAGTGTTGTCTGCGTATATGTCAGTGCACCGCATGTGTGCAGTATCCAAGGAGACCCAAGAGGGTGGTGGATCCTCTAGGATGGCAGTTCCAGATGCCTGTGAGCTTCCCTGAGTGTGCGGTGAGCAGTGCTCTTAGCCACTGAGCGCTCTCTCCAGCCCCACAGGACTGTGCTGCTGGTGTCCTTCTTCCTTATATGTGACGCTTTTTTTTTTTTTTTTTTTTTTTTTTCATAGCCACTTTTAAGTTTGTCTAAAAATAGTTTGAACTGATTTATCCTGAGACCCTGGGATTTCTTTGTTGCTCTTATATTTAGGAATTGATGGAGCTGCTTAGATCTTTTTGTAGTTTTCATAAAATTAGGAGGGTTTTTTTTTTTTTCAGTCTTTTAATTCCTCCACCTTTTGTGGACTCTAATCACAAACTTTCTAGCTGCTCGAAGTTATCACATATTTACTGATTCTGTATATTTCTTTTTTCCCTCCTGTTTTTATTGCTTTGTCTCTAACTAAAAAATTTCTTCTAAATTATCTAAGCTATATTCGCTCCCATCCCCAACACCTCCCCAAACCCCTAGGCGGGCTTATATATTGAGCTCAGCCCCTGGTGTGTGATACTTTTGTAGAGCTTTTAGGTAGGGCCTTGTTGGTAGAGGTAAATTGATGTGGGCAGGTCTTTGAAAGATTCACACACCTTGTTCCAGTCTACCTTTCCTGGCTTCCTGCCCCAAGCTGTGGGCCTTAGGATTCTACAACCATAATTGGCACCTTACCTCCCTCCACCAGGATGGACTGAAATCTCTATGAACTGTGAGCCAAAACAAGCCTTTCCTCCCATAACTTGTTTCTATACAATATTTTGTCATATGATCAGAAAAGTCACTGATAATGTGCTTTTCTTTATCTCAGACTGAAATTTTCATCTGTGTCAGCAGCACTAAATCAGCTTTAATTAATGATATTTTGATATTTTTCAGTATGGCTGGTAACTTTTGTTTTATTTTGTTTCTTTCTTTCCTTTTTTTGAGACAGGTCTCAGGGACCTGAAGCTGGCTTTAAAATTCCTATGTCGCTGACGTTGGCCTTTTTATTTATTTATTTTCTTTCATTGGATATTTTCTTTATTTACATTTCAAATGTTATGCCCTTTCCAGGTCTCCCCTCCACACCCCTGTCCCATCCCCCACCCCCTGCCTCTATGAGGGCACTCCCCTACTCACCCCCCCAACTCCTGCCTTCCTGCCCTGGCATTCCCCTACACTGGGACATTGAACCCCCTCAGGCCCAAGAGCCACTCCTCCCACTTATGTCCAACGAAGCCATCCTCTGCCACATATGTGGCCAGAGCCATGGGTCCCTCCATGTGTACTCTTTGGTTGGTGGTACAGTCTCTGGGAGCTCCTGGGGGTCTGGCTAGTTGGCACTGTTGCTCCCTCGCATAGGACTGCAAACCCTGAAGTTGGCCTTGAACTCCTGCTTTTCCTCTCTCTACTACCCAAGTGTTAGGGTTGTTAGTGTACACCACCATACATAGAATAATTTCATGTGAATGTCAGATATTGTAAATTCTATTTTGTTATAGACTAAATGTTTTTTATTCCTATAAATATTCTTGAAAATTATGATATTATAGGGAAACATTTAATTCTTTTAGGATTTGTTTTTAATATCTATTGGCAGGATATAAATGAATGTTTATAGTTAATAATTTCCCATTACTGAGGCAAGCCTTTTTTGAGTAACCAGTTCCCCATGAAGTTTAAATTTCCAGTCTGTCTGCTAGGAGCTTATACTATTCCTAAATGCTGGGTTTGTGTCCTCTAGTTTTTTATAGTCTTTTCCTTGGCTTAGTTCTTTATAAGCCTACACTAATGAGCAGGTACTCTGCTGAATACCCAGAGGATGTCCCCTTTAGGTCTCTGAAGTTGTATGCTTTGAACCCTTACTGCCTTGATCTTTTCAGACAGTTGGGTTCATCCTGTCAACTCAGAGAATCTCCTGGATTCTGCTTAGGCTTGCCTTCCTGAATTATACATGCATACATACATACATATGTAATATCAGAAACAGGTTCATAGAATGGGTAATCATTTTTGTTTCTCATTTTTCTAAGGATCACTACACTTTATTAGCTGATGTTCAACATCTGTAAAACTGTCATTTCATATTTTGTAGTGTTTGCAGGGGCTAGGCTATATGATTTAATTGTTTCAAACATAAAAGTAGGGGCTGGTGAGATGGCTCAGTGAGTCAGAGAACTGACTGTTCTTCCAAAGGTCTTGAGTTCAAATCCCGGCAACTATATGGTAGCTCACCTCATTCATAATGAGGTCTGACACCCTCTTCTGGTGTGTCTGAAGACAGCTACAGTGTGCTTATTTATAATAATAATAAAAAACACATAAAAGTAAACCTGGTTCCTGCTATTCCATCTTGGGATGAAGTCTTAGTCTCTTTTTGAGTTGGAATTGATTACTCTTAAAAGATTTTTCAACTAACTCTAAATATATTTCATTTTTGTCTTATATACCTTTAGTGTCTGGTTTTCCTGTCACCACAATATTCCTTTAGCTTGTCAGACAATTTGCTGTGTTTAGGAGGTTGGTTGAATTAACTCTGAGCTATGAGTGAACATCATATGTATAATGCATGCACAGTGCACAGAAGATGGAATGAAGGTGTCCTAGCAGAAAGGGGTATGTGCATGTGGGTGGAGGGTGTGGGTGTGTGCAAGTACATGAGGGCAGGGTATATGTGGGGTGTGGGTGTGTGTATGTGCATGAGTACAGAGTGTGTGTGGGTGTGTGTGCATGAGTGCAGGGTGTGTGTGTATATATGTGCATGAGTGCAGGGTGTTTGTGTGTGTGCATGTGCATGAGTGCAGGGTGTGTGTGTGTATGTGTGCATTGCATGAGTGCAGGGTATGTGTGTGTGTGCATGTGCATGAGTGCAGGGTATGTGTGCATCGCATGAGTGCAGGGTGTGTGTGTATGTGTGTGCATGTGCATGAGTGCAGGGTGTGT
>NW_022196903.1:111264109-111270218 GCF_008632895.1 Mastomys coucha | reverse complement strand
TGTGTGGTGTATGTGTGTGTGTGCATGAGTGCGGGGGGTGTGTGTATATATGTGCATGAGTGCAGGTTGTGTGTGTATGTGTGTGCATGTGAATGAGTGCAGGGTGTGTGTGTATGTGTGTGCGTGTGAATGAGTGCAGGGTGTGTGTGTATGTGTGTGCGTGTGCATGAGTGCAGGGTGTGTGTGTATGTGTGTGCATGTGAATGAGTGCAGGGTGTGTGTGTATGTGTGTGCATGTGCATGAGTGCAGGGTGTGTGTGTATGTGTGTGCATGTGCATGAGTGCAGGGTGTGTGTGTGGTGTATGTGTGTGTGTGCATGAGTGCGGGGTGTGTGTGTATATATGTGCATGAGTGCAGGTTGTGTGTGTGTGCATGTGCATGAGTGTAGGGTGTGTGTGTGTGCATGAGTGCAGGGTGTGTGTGTGCATGTGCATGTACATGAGTACAGGGTGTCTGTGTGTGTGTATGTACATGAGTGCAGAGTGTGTGCATGTGTGTGTGTGTGCATGTGCATGAGTGCAGGGTGTGTGTGGTGTGTGTGTGTACGTGCATGAGTGCAGAGTGTGTGTGTGCATGTGCATGAGTGCAGAGTGTGTGTGTGCATGTGTATGAGTGCAGAGTGTGTGTGTGTGTATATGTGCATGAGTGCAGGGTATGTGTGTGTGTGCATGTGCATGAGTGCAGGGGGTATGTGTGGTGTGTGTGTGCATGTGCATGAGTGCAAGGTGTGTGTGTGTGCATGTGCATGAGTGCAGGGTGTGTGTGTATGTGTATGTATATGAGCGCAGGGTGTGTGTGTATGTGCATGAGTGCAGGGTGTGTGTGTGTGCATGTGCATGAGTGCAGGGTGTGTGTGTGTGCATGTGCATGAGTGCAGGGTGTGTGTGTGTGTGCATGAGTGCAGGGTGTGTGTGTATGTGCATGAGTGCAGGGTGTGTGTGTGTGTGTGTGTGTATGAGTGTAGGGTGTGTGTGTATGTGCATGAGTGCAGGGTGTGTGTGTGTGTGTGTGTGTGTGTGTGTGTGTGCGTGCACTGAACCTAGGACCTCATGCATGCTTGCAGTCTCTCCACCACTGAACTGTAACTCTAGCTCATCTAAGATTCTTTAGTATCTTCGAACTGTTAAAATCTGGTCTTGTAGTATGTGATCAAAGAGTTCCTTTTAGGAATGAGGCAAGTAAAGATTTAAACAACTACCACAGAGTTCTGCAAGTACATTCTAAAAAGTTAATTACAGCAGCCTTTCTTTCGTATCAATGGAAATCAACTGCAACATTAAATCACACCAATATTATAAACCTATATTTTTGTTAAAATGAGAGAACACTTTAATTTTAATACTTCTACTTAGTGGTTATATAACCTACTTAAATCTGTTCTTTTCTGAACAATTCTTCTATAAAATGAGACTGATACTACCACTCTCCTGAAAGGATTATATAGAATATGTGAAAAGTGCATTTTAAACTAGTGTCTTTTAGGATTTTTTTTATTACAACCCAATTATTACTATCTTCTACATACATGAAGGTCTCATGTGTGTATTTGTCTTTATATTTATATATATACATAGATATATACAAACATATATACACACATGCATATACACATATTTCATCACAATGTAAAACTTACTGTTACAGTCAGTGTTTATTTCTCTTTCATTGAAAAGTAAAGCGACCCATTATGAATTATAAGTCATTGAATAAAATATATCATCTACATAAAGGAAAAGACTATAAGGTGACCTATTAATAAAAGGCTGTTGTCGAGAGGGCATATGTTGCTTTATGACCAAGTTATACCTCAAAACCATTTGAGTATATTGTAACAGTTAAGTATGTCAATCTTTATTAACAGTTTTTGGTTTTGATCTTATTTTTTCAAAGCAGGGTCTCACTATGTAGACTTGGCTATTCCAGAACCTACTGGATAGACCAGGCTGGCCTTAAACTCCACAGAGATCCTCCTGCCTCTGCCTCCCAAGTACTGGAATTAAAAGTGTGTGCCATCATGTTACTAACAGCTTACGAAAAATTATGTTTCTACTTTTTCAAATGTAGCCTTTCTTTTCCCTAACAAGTAGGATAGTAGTAACTTAAATAGTTAAGAAATATCCCTCAATTTTTTTTTCAGTAATGACGTTTAAATGGTTCTTTTATTAAATAGTATATTTTTTAGGAATGGCAAATCCTTAGAATTAGCATTAGCTTTGCATTTTCTTTTAGTTAGTTTGTTAAAACTTAAAACTATTCCCATTTTCTCCAACATTTAAATGAGATTCACAATCAGATGTCTCATAGACGCTCAGTGAATTAAATTTTTCAGGATACTTGATAGTCATTCGGTTTACTAAGTTAACCCATGGCTTAGGGAAATTATACCCATTATTTGTGGTCTAATAGTAATAAAAAGTTTTAAATTTGACTACATTTTAATACAAATATGCCACAAAAAATATATGATGCAGAATTTTTCTGGAGAAGACACCCAGGTTTTCCTAGTGACAGTGAAGACAAGTAACTAGGATGTCTAGTGATCAACTTCCAAGGCTGTGTGTGCTGCAGAAGGCATTCTGTAAGCTGTCTCCGTCATGTCACGTTATCCTGCTCAGAAGCGCTTGGTTGGAATGAAGTTCTGTTTGCAGCAGAGGACTTCTTGCCTCCTCTTGCCTGGGCTTAATCCCTTCTATTTCTAGAGTTAATAATCCTACTTTAGAATTAAACTGGAAGGGCTCACAGACTAGTTAGAGCATGAAAGGTAGCATTATAAATTTACCATTTTTCTCTAGGCAGACAAATATAATTAAATCATTTGTGGTTTTTCTCTATATCAACTCCAGATCTTCCAGAATTGTAAGGAATCTTGCTATGTCATACAGTGGAAAGTGATCTAATGCTCAAGTAATCTACCAGAGAACTTTGGATGTAACAGTGTTTTTAATGTGTTTTCCAGATGTCTGTGACCTTTTGCAATTGTACCCCACCCCGCTTGATTGAAATTAATGAGCAAGTGTATTTGAGTGCACTGGAGGAACTCTCTCCTGCAGCCAGTCAGTGTTACTACAATAAAATCACTTACAGAAATCCAGTTCCCCATGCTACATGCTGGTGTTGGGAAGTGCTGTGTTAATAAAGAGCTATAAGCAGCATAATTTTAAAATAATTTAATTAGAATCTATTAAAAAACTGAACATAGTTTTATTGTATATAATTTGGATGCTTCTTGATTCAGGAGGTAATAGGTGTTTAAACAAACTGACTTAAAGTTTTATACACAATATGTTAGTATTTTGTGTGGTAGTTTTCTGAATATTTTCTTTCAGTGCTTACCAGTTACCCTAAATTACATTATCATCTCTGTGGAGCTCTATGTATAGTAGTAACCTAGCCAAGCTTATTGAAGCTGCCAACAATGATACTTAAAGAAACAAAATTCTGATTGACTCTGATCTGTTTCTTTCAGAAAAGTCACCACCCAGATAATGGATTTTATAGATCAGATTGCTTAGTGTGGATATCATGGTAACAATACAGGAAGTATACTTAATTCTTACTTCTGCAAGTAGTCATGACTACTGAAGAAAGAATCTTTTAAAACTACAACAGAGTTCATTTGGGTACCTCTTATGGAAATCTTAATTTTGTTTTTAGCTTTTGGTAATTTTTTGATAAAGTCATGAACAAGCAAAGAGCTTGTCTTGTCAGGCAAACACACGCTAGTGAGAATGTCTAGAAGAGGACCGACTCTTCACAGCCGGACCCAGTGGCTGCTCTTGGGCCTCGCTTTGCTCTTCAGTTTAGTATTGTTTTTGTACCTCCTGGAATGTGCCCCCCAGACTGATGGAAACGCTTCTCTTCCTGGTGTTGTTAGAGAAAATTATGGTAAAGAATATTACCAGGCCCTCCTGCAGGAGCAAGAAGAACATTATCAAACCAGGGCAACCAGTCTGAAACGCCAGATTGCCCAACTAAAGCAAGAATTACAAGATATGAGTGAGAAGATGAGAGCCTTGCAAGAGAGAAAGAAGCTAGGGGCTAACGGCATAGCCTATCAGGGCAACAGAGAGCAGACGCCCAGTGACCTCTTGGAGTTTCTTCACTCCCAGATCGACAGAGCTGAAGTTAGCATAGGAGCCAAACTACCCAGTGAGTATGGAGTCGTTCCCTTTGAAAGTTTTACTTTAATGAAAGTATTTCAGTTGGAAATGGGTCTCACTCGCCATCCTGAAGAAAAGCCAGTTAGAAAAGACAAACGAGATGAACTGGTAGAAGTTATTGAAGCTGGCTTGGAGGTCATTAATAATCCTGATGAAGATGATGAACAGGAAGATGAGGAGGGCCCCCTTGGAGAGAAACTGATATTTAATGAAAATGACTTCATAGAAGGTAATATGAAAAATATGTTGGTAAGATCCATGCAAGTTGTCATCTGACCTCCATATGTGCATACAGACAAACAAATATAAAAATATTTTTTAATCTTTTGACAGATTCTTATGTTGGTATGAAAACATTCTAGTAGCATATGCTAATAGATCATTACTACCACAGTATTACAGCATTTATATTTTTATCCATTTAACTATACCAAAAATTTGAACTGGCTTTTGGACAAAGTTAAAATGAGATCATAATAAAAACAAGAATAAGAATTAGGAAAACAGAATAAGTCTAAGTCTAAATATAAGAATACCAGGTTGAAGGGCTCTTGTGGGCCGTGTGATTTGCATTCTTCTCTTATCTGGTGTTGATATTCCTCTTAATGGTTTTTTTTAAATGTATGAACTAAGGTTCAAAATGTGAAAAACATTTGATAAGAAAGGAAAAATTAATGCAGTAGGTCAGTGGTATTTTCAATTTTCAGAGAAGTAGATGGTCACAGAATGAAAGGGAACACACAATTTTACATTTGGAAACAAAGAAATAGCACATTTTCATAACACATTAAAAATGGCTATGAGGTCTTTCCTTTATATGTGTGTGAATGTTTTGTCTGCATGTGTACCTCGTGTATGCAGTGCTTGCAGAGACCAGAGGACGGCGTCCAATTCCTTGGCATTGGAATTACAGTGCTGGAAGTCAAATCTGGGTTCTCTGGAAGAGAGCAGCTAATGCCCTTGGCCACTGAGCCATCTCTCCAGCCCCAGGACATGTTTTTAAGATGCTATATAACTTAAGAGTCATAAATTTTAGATATTTGTTAGGTATTTTTAAAGATTTATTTATTTTATATATATGAGTACACTGTAGCTGTCTTCAGACACACCAGAAGAGGATATCAGATCCCATTACAGATGGCTGTGAGCCACCATGTGGTTGCTGGGAATTGAACTCAGGACTTCTAGAACAGTCAGTGCTCTTAGCTGCTGAGCCATCTCTCCAGCCCCTACTTGTTAGGTTTTTTTTGTTTTTGTTTTTTGGTTTGTGTGTGTGTGTGTGTGTGTGTGTGTGTGTGTGTGAAGCTGTTTTTTTTTTTTTAAGATATATTCATTTATTATATGTAATACACTGTAGCTGTCTTCAGATGCACCAGAAGAGGGCATCAGATCTCATTACAAGTGGTTGTGAGCTACCATGTGGTTGCTGGGATTTGAACTCAAGACCTCTAGAAGAGCAGTCAGTGTTCTTTTTTTTTTTTTTTTAAAGATTATTTATTTATTATATGTAAGTACACTGTAGCTGTCTTCAGACACACCAGAAGAGGGCGTCAGATCCCATTACAGATGGTTGTGAGCCACCGTGTGGTTGCTGAGATTTGAACTCAGAACCTTTGGAAGAGCAGTCAGTGCTCCTTCCTGTTGAGCCGTCTCTCCAGCCCCCGCAGTCAGTGTTCTTAACTGCAGAGCCATCTCTCCAGCCTGTTAGTTTTTTTTAAAAAGAAATAAATGTATATTCCTGCCTGAATGTATATTCCATATTAATGCCCACTGCTAGGCATTTCCATTCTACTACAAACAAAACCATTTTAGCTATGAGTGTTTTTGTTTTGGTTTTGGTTTTGGTTTGGTTTGGTTTTTTGGTTTTGTTTGTTTTTTTAGTTTTTCCAGACAGGGTTTCTCTGTTTAGCCCTGGCTGTCCTGGAACTCACTCTGTAGACCAGGCTGG
>NW_022196903.1:111254670-111264066 GCF_008632895.1 Mastomys coucha | reverse complement strand
TCAGAAATCTGCCTGCCTCTGCCTCCCAAGTGCTGGGATTAAAGGCGTGTGCCACTACTGCCCAGCACTATAAGTGTTTTTTAAAAGTTCATTTTGCTGTATTCTATAAACTACCTACCACATACAGCATTTTGTTGGACTCCAAACCATCATGGCTATCACTGATATGACTTCTGAAGTCTGTCAGGCAGGGCATTCTGCTTTGTGTGGGCATTTTATCCATCTTCTTCCTATGGCCTCTTTTTCTGCTACCAAGTCATGATAATTTTTATTAGTTGTTTTTCTCAAAATTCTTCCAAGTTTCTGGAGCGCTTAGTTTATATATTTCACAGCAGAATTGGAAGCTGCAGATGAAATAGGACAGTTAAGTAGTATGTGGCATGTCCTCGTTCCCACTCTTCCTTAAAAGCAGGTAAATTATGACAGCTATGTGCTCTGCCGCTTCCATTTATAATTCCCATTAGCTCCTGTAGACTCTGTCTTTTTTATTTCTCCTCCACTGTGCCATGATTGTCTTCTAAGCTACTAGCGACCACTAAGAAACTTGCATTCCTCTTCCAGGCGTTAGTGTAAATGTCATTTCTTCCAGGAAGTGGCCTCTAACCTCAAGCCTAAAATAGCAGTGCTTTCTGTGTGCTCTTGTCACCTCTATAAAGCATCCTCTGTCATAGGGCTTGTTGTGTTATATGATGTTGTCCATCTCCTGGTTGATTTTTCTGTCTAGACTGGAAGCCTTAGGAGAGTTGGGGTAAGTCTAACCTTTCTCTCCTGAGTATTACACTTTAAAAAAAATTATATATTGCCTAGTCAACCACCACACTTTTTTCTAAACACATCTCAAATCATTGAAATCTATATTAATATTCTTTCAATATATATATATACATATATGCATATACACACATATAAGAGAGACACACAATCTATACATGTGCATATGCATATATGCATACACATATTATATATTATATATCGTTAGTGTTTATTTTTCTGACTTCCTCACTAGACTGGCCCTTCCTCATAACTGAGACCACATGGTCTCTATATCATCAATGACTAACATAAAAGTACTTTAATTCATTTTTGTTGAATTGAACCAAGTAATAAAAGTTTTGACTCTTGGGCTCAGAATTGAATATTACAGAAGCAATTTGTTTGGCATTGTGGCAATATGGTTTGGTATTAAGGGGAAGGAGTTGTGTGTAAAAAGAAGTAGAGTAATTACTGTAGCAGGTTATTTTGTGGATTGAATAATATAACCAAGCTTTTTTTGCAAACCTTTTCTTCTAAAGAGTAGCTATTTCTGGCTGTATGTAGGGGTAGGTATTTCCACAAACAGATAAAATCCCTGTAGTCTGGTTAATACTTTGGATCCTTGCCTGAGTAAAATCTGTATTCCTCTTGAGTTTAAATGTTGACATGAACTTGGTTTTGTTCCAAACTCTTTGCTTTAGGCTATTATCGCACTGAGAGAGATAAAGGCACGCAATATGAACTGTTTTTTAAGAAAGCAGACCTTATGGAGTACAGGCACGTGACCCTCTTCCGCCCTTTCGGACCTCTCATGAAAGTGAAGAATGAGCTGATTGACATTACAAGATCAGTTATTAACATCATTGTGCCACTTGCTGAGAGGACAGAGGCATTTTCACAGTTTATGCAGAACTTCAGGTAACTCAGAACTTGCAGATTTGGCTAAGTTCTTTACCTTATTTTGTGCAGAATTACTTAATTTATCTTCACCAAGTATGACTACTCAGAGTTATAGAATAATTACACATGCTTTATAGGATATTTTTAGATTTTTATTTTTCTCAAAGCATGTATGGTACATTATGTTTCTTGACAGTTTGAACTATGATACAAATTTGAGGGTAGCAACTACTTGGAGACTCAATTTGATGACATTATAATCGTGTTTGAATTTAAGATAAGCTGAACTTTTTAAAAAGATTTATTTATATGTATGAGTTTCTACTTTCATGTACGTATGTGGACAACATGTATACAGTACCCATGGAGGCCAGAAGAAGCCATCACGTCCCCTGGAACTGGAGTTATAGGTGGTTGTGAACCTCTGTGTAGACATGGGCATCAAATCCAGGTCCTGTGCTAGAGCAACCAGTGTCCTTAACCACTGAGCCATCCCTCTAACCCCAATAAGTTGAACTTTTAAAAGTCAACTATATTGAAGGCTAATTTATATACAATAAAAAATCCATGTAGTCTAAAGATAATGTAATGGATATTTGAGGGTTAAGTCATGTTTTCGTGACTTGACAGATGTGTAAACTCACAAACCACCACCTCAATGAACACCTAGGGCATCGCCCTCTTCCAGTAAAATCTCTTGACAGCAACTTGAGTTCTATGATTGAAATAAACTTAAAAATGCAAACATTCAAGTAAAAGTAGGAGAACTTATGTCTTTCTTTTTTGCCATCAAGTTGTATTTTAAAATGCTAAGTGTTAAAGTTAGAAAAAACATTTAAGGAAAATGCTGATTTTGTTTGAAAATAACAATTGCTATGTTTTAATACACTAATTTTACTTCTTCTCTATCTTCCTATTTTTAAGTTAGCTAACTCTATCCTATGATAGAATATCCAAAAGTCATATTTCCAACTGAGTTTTGCCTGTTTGAAATAGCTCCATGAGATATGATTTCCTTCAACTTTTTAAAGTTGCTTTTCTTGCAATTGCTTGAAGAGACCTCATTCTCCTCTTTAGTAAGTAACCTGCTTCGTGGCAGCTATTTCTTGATCACAGGCATCATCACTGTATACCAGCCACTAGCTAATTTTTTTGAATTTTGTTCCATTTGAGAACAGCCTCTTGATCTGAGACAATTATTTATTTATTTGGTTCTGAACTGATTGGACATACTTCCTTGAATAAATTTTTAATTTGCTACTGAAAGCAATCCCACTGCAGATGTTCCAAAAATGTTTTGAAATATGGCAATAAAGTAGCCATGACCCTCAGAAGGGTTGTATTCACTGACCCACAGACTTTGTGCTTTGCTGTAATATCTCCAACAATTGAGCACTATCATCACTTTACTATTAAAATATTGCATGCGATTACATTCTGTATTAGTAGTGTCTTATTCATTTCCTTGCCGAAACTTCATGTGATACATTTATGAATGAGTGGTGCTTTAGATGTTTTCTTGAACAAATTTTATTTTTCAATTCTGTTAGAGAAGTTTGTATTCATCAAGACAAGAGGATTCATCTCACCGTTGTGTATTTTGGGAAAGAAGGACTATCTAAAGTCAAGTCTATTTTAGAATCTGTCTCAAGGTTGGTAAGCCAAAACATACTGAAGTCCATAATGCTAAGTGTTAAAGTGTGTGAGAAGAGTGAGAATTTCAGATATATAGTGTTTTAAAATCTACTACTGTTTTAAAATCTGGCTGAGGAGCCGAGGAGATGCTCAGCCAGCAGAGTTCCACTGCATGGGCATGAGGACCTGAGCCTGAGTCCTCAGAGCCCACAGAAAGCTGGGCATGGGAGCAGGCATGTGTAACCCATGTTCTTATGACAAGACGGGAGGCAGAGACAGAATCTCCAGAAGTGTACAGTGACAACACAGAGACCCTGACCCAAACAATATAGAAGGAAAGAGTAACACCCAAGATTGTTCTCTGATATTTACATGCATGTACACAAATGTGCATATACCTGTACATGCATATACATCATACATATACATACTTAACATGCTATACACAAAATTGTCTGAGCATGTGTTTGTGGATGTTTGGTAGTGATAGTAAGTTTCTCATCTTATGTGACTCTGCAGTCCATCTTCCCTTATTGCTTGGCAGGCAGCCTGGGTGATCAGGACTGTCTGTGATCTACCTACTTGCCCCCTCTGCTATATTCTAACAGGTTCTGTTTGCCTTTCTAAATCTAATCTCTGCTTTGATACCATCATCTCACCTTTCTTCCCTCCTGCATACCCATGTCTCTGCTCTCTCTTGAAAATGGTTCTTATATCTCCTAAGTCTTTACAACTCCCACCCGGTTCTGTGTACACAAGTACACAGTTTTGTTTCTGTTCTTTTACACCTAACCTAGTGGAAAAATAGTTCTGCAGTAAGTGGGCCTATGTTGTACCTGGCACATAGTAAGTGGCCAGAGATTTTAATAAATTAGTTAGGAATTCCTTAATAACTTTTCATTCTTTAAAATGGAATTTTCCTCTCCAAATCATGGGCCCAAATGGAAGAGTCAGTTGTCAAAGTCAGCCTTTCTCTAATACCCTCTTTGTTGTTCTTTTACATTGGATAGCCTGATCCTCCTCCTTTAAAACTGATATTATGCATGCAAGTTTTTATTTTCTTAATAGAAATATGCTGTATTCTGTTAGGTTGGTTGTCTGTTTTATACACTAACCTGCATATCTTTCATGGCTTTTTATCTTTCTGCTGGTTGGAAGCAGCCGTTTTTCTTGAACTATTCAGCTAATGTTTTGAGTCCCACCTACTGTGTTCCAGGTTTGCTGCTTGAGAGTCTAACTCAGGCAATGGGAAGACATAACTGAGAGAGTAAAGCCTGTCCCTGTCCTGTGAAGGCTCCCACAGCTTTGATGGACTCACCTTCTTTCCTCTCCACCGGCCAGCTCACGATGATGAGCTCTGAATCATATCATCTTCATAGCCCCTGGGCCTACTATCTGAGAGCCATGTATCGTTTTACTGCTAATTGTCTCTGCTGAGTCACTTTCTATTGGGACCTTTTCTCTGGCTGTCCCTTGCTGATGCCATAGCCTAATCCCAGTCCTCACTTCCCTGTGCCCCACTCCCCTCTCTATTGCTTTCAGTCACCTACCAAGCACCAGTCAGCTTCCCTGGTGGATTGCTGAAACCACCTCCCTGTGTTGTCAAGATTCATCTATAGAAAATGGCAGAGACCTTGGGCTTGCCTAAGGAGAATATGAGTAATATTGAAGGATCCCGGCTACCTCCCAGAAGTGACAGTGAAAGTAAGTTTGGAGAAGAAAATAACAAAAATAACTTGGGAGCCTGAAGGACTGGAATCATACACTTAACTGCCATGAAAATTTTCCATGGTTTTGTCTGTATTCCACATGTTGACTTCATTCCCTGCTGCAGATTGGCTTCTTTCACATGATGAGGGATACCAGTTTCTCAGCTTTTTCTTCAGCTTTTTTTCAGAGAGCTTCAGTAGAGAAAATCCCAGGGAAGAATGTCTTCCCCACTCTTGAGCTACTCAGTCATTGTGCTGGGTGGAGTGGAAGCTTCACAGTTGGCCACACATAAGCCTAGTCCTTAGGCTAGGGAATTTTACTGCTGCAGGGTAGGTAGATGAGCCACAGTCTGTGATCAGGGCAGCCAGGCTGGTGGAGGGCAAGAGTCTGGGTACTCAGAGTCACTCCGTGCGTCGTATGAGTCTTTGCTTCTTTCTTTCCATTACCGTGTGTGCTGTTGTAAGAGTGGGCTTCCTCACAGGCCTCCTGGTTCAGTGGTTCTCTAGTTAGTGCCAGCGGCACCTAGTGGGCTTACTAAAGCTGAATAAGTCAGCAACTCTGAGAGCAGCTGGGGAGCTTGCCATCAGATGCCCCGAGGCCTTCCCTGGGAGAACCACTGCCCTAGAAACCCCTGCTGGCTCCTCCTTCCTTTTCAGGTACTAACACAGTTGTCTGACCTGGGATGGATGGACAGTGCGCTCAGTCTGGCTTTCCTCTCAGTCTTCCTGTTGTAGGGTTCCTTGGTGTGGCCCTCACTGTTCTCATGTACTTAATCTGACCTAACTACTTTCTCTAAAATGTTTTATGTTTTTTACTTACCTCTGTGCCTCTGAGAACTGTCTGAAATGGCCTTCTACTGCAGTTGTTGATTCTGGGATTCTACCAAGGTAGAATTCAAGTTCCCCATCTGACATTTAGCTACTGTAGGCATAAGCAATCTCTTCCTGAAACCATTGTTTGTTCATTAATTCAGCAAATATTTATTGAACTACTTGTGAGGGCCAATGCATCATATTAGTGAACAGAAAATCTATTCTGAATGAGTAGGGGGATACACAAATAAGCATGTCACATGATACTAAGGGAAAGAGCCAAGGAAGAGAGGATAGAGATTAGAGAGCCTCCTTCCCATGTGGTGTCAGGGAGGAGCCTCTGACAATGGAATGTTTATGTGAGGACCTGAAGGAGGGTAGGAGAGCACTTTGTGTGGATCATTGGGATTGAATGCAGTGTTGCTTACCAGAAACTCTGGCGGAGTTCCCGTGTGTCTTCGTTTCTTCCACAGTTCACTTTTAAGATCTCAAAAGGCAATGCCCCTTTTAAAATTCTTATCATTAGCATGTTGCTTCAAATGTGGACATTTGGTGAAAATCTATTCCTGATAATGAACAAACACAAGATGAAGATTTCCTTCCCCAGTGTGAAAATATAGCCAACATAATAAGTTATTTGAAATATAATCCGTTGTAAGTGCTGCTGAAGAAAGGACATTGTCAACCTTTAAATGGGACTTATCAGCTCTTGTTTTTGCTTTCCTCATAGTGAGTCTAATTTTCACAATTACACCTTGGTCTCATTGAATGAAGAATTTAATCGTGGACGAGGACTAAATGTGGGTGCCCGAGCTTGGGACAAGGGAGAGGTCTTGATGTTTTTCTGTGATGTTGATATATATTTCTCAGCTGAGTTCCTTAACAGCTGCCGGTTAAATGCTGAGCCAGGTGCGTAAAACACTTGTCACATGAGCTGAGTATATCACTTAGAGTACCAGCACCGTGCAGTGCTGAGTCACACTAATCTGAGGGAAACACATCTTCATTAAACCTTGGCATGGATTTGAAGTTGTATTAGGCATAATTTAATTGAAACAATAAGTAGTAAGTTGAAACTCTGACCCTCTGATGTTCAAATCCTTTGTTTTCTTAGAGTCAAATTCCTGTAATTCTTTCTGAAGGGAAATAAAGAAATGCAGGGGGGTTGGGGAGATCTTAGTGGCGGAATGTTGCCTAGCATATGTAAAACCCTAAAGTGGGTGCGGAGGCATGGAGAGGAGGGAAATACAAAGGAAGGGAAACCTGAAATTGATGATGGGAAGCAACTCAGGTCAGAAAGAATCACAGATGGTGTAGAGGGTAGAGTTCTTAGGTGTAGAGGGAAGTTCTTAGTCTCCAGGAGATAGTGTGTGCACGCACACACACTCATGCACACACCTTACACAGGCATGTAAGTAAGTAGTGGTTGGTCTCCAGATTAGACATTTTAAAGTGATTTATGTTACATTGCTTTATATTACAGATATAAAACAAATTTGTAAATTTATTAGTATAAAAAAATAAAGAGGCTGCCATGTAATAGGTTCCTTGACTATTAGTGAATACGTGATGCTTGAATATCTGACTGAAGCAAGGGTTCCTCGACTGAGGGAAATGACCTAGTTAGTTGGTGTGTGCCGTCAGCTTGAATGACAGAGTCTCCTCAGAAGATCCCAGATCTTGGTTTAAATCTGTCTGCGGTTCTGTTTTACTATTCTTTATCTATCTATGCGTTGTGCAGTATCCTATATATTTATTGTTTTTAATGACTCTCTTTGAAGAGTAATAACAGAAATGTTTGAGTGTCTTGGTGCTTGTCAGAGGTTAAGTTACATCTGTTACTGCTGCCTGGTGAAAACAGTCTTGAAATGGCTCACCTCCTGAGTGACTGGAGGAGGGACCGCCTTTGAGTCCCTCCCATCGTTGAAAAAAAGAAAGGGGGTTCATCCTTTAGTCTGGTGGTGGTGGTGTTTGCAGCTTCAATTTCAGTTTGACGTGAACATTGGTATTCGAGAGTATGGATACAATTAACACAATGACAAAAAGAGAGAGTCTCCATACATACAGTAATAAAAGTCCTTCGTCTGTGTGAGATAAACATGTATTTTTGTTTATAGGTAAAAAGGTGTTTTACCCTGTGGTGTTCAGTCTTTACAACCCTGCCGTTGTCTATGCCAACCAGGATGTACCACCCCCTGTGCAGCAGCAGCTGGTGAGACTTTGTATCTTTGCTTATGAAAGGCTTAATGAATTTTTCCTAGTTTCCTTTGTGTTTGTTGTACAGTTAAAAATAAAGTTTTATTAAAAAAAAAAATAGCCGTTTCAAGTCCCATAGCCTCTTTTGCATTTCCACCTCAGCGAAGGCTTTTGTTTCTGTTACTTTAGACTCAAGTGACAGAAGACACTGACCACAGGAGACAGAGTCTCATGTCCCAGAGGCCCTGATGGACAGTCACCTTTCTGCCAGTGTGCTCTAGGAATGCTAAAATTCATAATAATTTTTAACCCCCACTAACTAGAAATTAAAGAATAACTATCAGGGAATAGTGTGCTATAGGAAATTATATAGATTATCATGAAAGGCAATTGCCATGCATGGAGCCCTATAGTTATTACCTAAGCTGTACTTAATGAGCTTTTTTGGAATGTTAAATAAGCGTGCTGTTTAATGACATGGCTCACAGAGATGTTATAAAGCCAGTACATAGTGTTCCCATGCTTCATCCACTGGGTTTCTCAGAGTTAGCGCTGTATGTGCCTTCCCTTCTGTGAAGGGCAATATTGTTATATATTATATGATTTTATATATATATATATATATATATATAAAACCAAAGTGACAATTGGTCACTCACATCCACCTTAATCTGATACCACAAAGCACTTGATCTAGTTAATATTTAAAGTGATATTAACAATAAGCAGTAACCACACATAATAGAAAAATGAGTTAAAAAGTTGACAGCAAGCCGGGCGTGGTGGCGCACGCCTTTAATCCCAGCACTTGGGAGGCAGAGGCAGGTGGATTTCTGAGTTCGAGGCCAGCCTGGTCTACAGGGTGAGCTCCAGGACAGCCAGGGCTATACAGAGAAACCCTGTCTCGAAAAACCAAAAAAAAAAAAAAAAAAAAAAAAAAAAGTTGACAGCAATTCACACATTAGTCAATTCCACTAGAAATAAAAGAGCTTTGTGAAATTACTTCTTTTAAGAACCACAGCCACACAAGGGAGGCTAGTAGGAAGGTAGGCCAGCTGGCTAGGCTAAGGTTTAAACAGATTCATATCTGTTTTTAGTAATACCTACTCCTGAGATCTCAGCTGAGCGGATAATCAGGGACTAGAATAGCAATATGTATAAAGTGACATTATACACAAGCAAAACTTAAATAAGAAATTTACTAGTACTTGGTGTAGTGAGTATTATGTATCAAGAGGAAGGCATCAGATGTAGATCAGGTAATGCCAAGTGTAAGTGTAGAGGACAGTGGATGCGTGGCTCATTTCCAGATGACTTCTTATTGCCATTCCTACCTCCCTCCTTTCCTCTTCTCTTTCTTCTCTTTCTTTCTTTCTTCCTTTTTTTTTTT
>NW_022196903.1:111237806-111254660 GCF_008632895.1 Mastomys coucha | reverse complement strand
GAGACAAGGCCTTACTTTACTATATAGCTCAGGCCTGGTCCTGAACTTTCTAACCCAGGCTGGCCTCAGAGCTAAGCCTCAGGCTTCTAAATACTGCGTATCACAAGTATGTGCCACCATGCCCGGATAGACGACACTATCACAACAGCTAATGTTTATGTGCCTTTACCGTGGGAATGGTTCTGTTCTATGCTGCCTGTGTACTAACTCATTTCATCTTCCTGACAACCCCTGAACACAGCTGTGCTGCTGTTGTATCTGGAAAACTGGGGCCCAGGCAGTGTGCTCCATGGTTACACTACGGCATTGCACAGACTGCCTCTGTTATGTTAATCTATCTAATAGTGAGGATCTGTCTTGCCAAGCATTATATTTCACTAAAAACCTCAGCACCCATAACTGTACCTTGCTCACAAGGATTTCTGTTCTGAAAGAAGACAAAAATAAATTCAGATAATAAACATGATTAAAACAAACCAAGTTGTAAAAATGGACGAGGTGATTTCTGTGCTGTGTGCAGTCAAAAAGGCATTTCAGAGATGAGGCTGTTTATGGCCATGGCATGGCTGGAAGGAATCAGCTAAGCAGTGACTGAGTTCCCTCTAGTGCTCAGAGCACAGCTGGCAGAATTGGGGCAAATGCTGGCCCAGGTCACATAGAATGTGGGACCTTAGAAGGAGTCTGCATTGTATGCTACCTGTGCTAGCATTTAGAGAGAAGACAGACTGTGTAACTCTGGCAGGAAGCAGCCAGTAGGGCTTTAAGAACAGTGGAAGGGGGTAGGTGTGGCTGTAGCTTGGCAGAAAGTGTTAATTACACAGAATTAGAGATTTTTGGACACAGAACTGCCAACTTGTTTTTGGAGCAGATATGGAGACTAAGGAAAAGAAAGAAGTGGAGATAAGAAAGGTTGGGGTTAGGTGTGGCCATGGTACATGTGTGTTACTATATACAGTATATATCCCCTGGTATCCCTAGGGAAGGGATTATGGGGGCTTGGATGTTTAGGTTATGGTTAGTGTCTTAGCTAGGGTTTCATTGCTGTGAAGAGACACCATGACTAAGGCAACGCTTATAAAAGAAAACATTTAATTGGGACCGGCTTACAGTTGTAGAGGTTCAGTCCATTATCATTATGGTAGAAAACATGGCATTGTGCAGGCCTACTTGGTGCTGGAGGAGCTGAGAGTTCTACATCTTGATCCAAAGGCAGCAGGGAGACTCACGTTGGACAAAGCTTGAGCTTAGGGACGCTCTGCATCTGAGCCACTGTATCTGCTATCTTCCTTACTTTATAAAGCCCACAAGTTGAGGATTAGATTTATAATGTTAATGGTTAAAATTTTAATGTTTTATCACACATCAAAATTATATGAAGTTGAAATTCTAGTGGCCATAATAAAGTTTACTGGGCACAGCCTGCTCATTTAGTTATTTATTGTCAGTGACTGTTTCTACAGTACAAGAATTGTGACAGACTGAATGTTCCTTACAGCCTAAAATATTCATTCCACAGCTTTCTACCAGACAAGTTGGTGGAATGTTGACTACCCTCTCTCTCCTTGAGTCTGACCATCCCTAATCCCTACTGCTCTTCTTGCCTCAGTCCTCTGAATTGTCATTCCCCAGCACATCTGTAATGAGTGAGAGTCAAGCTCCTAGCTTGTTTCTGCAGGAAGCTGTCCCGGTATTTGAGTTTGGATGAGCTGCCTTGCTTAGCTCTCCTCACCTTCGTGTCCTTCCCCAGGCCGGGCTCAGTGCCCCAGAAGCAGCCAGGGGGCTTTGCTTTGTGCTCACCTCCTTTGTCTCCTGTTCTCTGTAGTGCTCTCCCATAGCATCCCAGCCTGGTTAAGGATGGCTGTCACCCAGGCCCAGGGAGGTCAAGCACAGGCCTGCTCCATAGCTGCCCAGGCCTGGGCTCCTGAGCTGCCTTGGAGCCTTCTCCTCCCTTCTTCCCACCCTCTTTCCTTGGATCCATGCAGATCACTCCTGCCCCTTCCCTTCAACTGACTTTGTTTTCTGTTTCACTTGGGAAAGATAAACATCTGCTTCTTCGTTTTCCTCTCAAGAGCCTTGCCTTCCTTACTGCCCCAGCCCAGCCTCTGCATTCCCAGTGGATGAACTGCCCCATAGGAGTGAGATAGGAACACTTCCCGGGACCCGCCTGTCCTTTTGTGGTAGCCAAGCTGACCATCCCCTTAACAAGGACTCCTTCACCATCCTTCCCCACTCTGATCTAACAGATCTAACCTAATGCTCTTGTACGTCGCCCTAGGGCCTTGCTTACTGTGGTCTTGCCACTGTCTGTCCCTTCTGTGTTGAACATTCTCAGCGGAGCTCTGTGAATGCTCTTCTCCTGGCTTGCAGTGCTGTCTTCCAAATACTTGCATAGCTTCTCTCATTTCATTCAGGTCCCTGCTCGGTTTACCTCCTCAAAGAAGTCTTGTGTAAGCAACTGTTAACAGGATGGGCCCTCCTCTGTCATGCTTTCCCCTTGTGTTGGCATATGGCATAGCCTTTTGGAAAGGAAGATTTATTAGTTTGCTGGTTTCCTACACAACCTCGGTTTTGTGTTTCTCTACCTAGACTTCAACAGCAACAACTTTATTTTAATGTTGGTTTTCCTCACATAGGAAAAGGATTTGGTAGCTCGAGGTTATCTTCACCAGTTATTGGCAAACTTTCTGTAAAGAGCCAGTGGGAGATATTTTAGGCTTTCCAGGCCAAATGGTCCAGTTGTAACTACACAGCTCTCTTCCCCTGTATTGTGAAAGCCCCCATATGTCTTTGTCGTGATAAATTATTTATAAAGCAGGTGGCAGACTAGAGTTAGCCCAGGGCTGTGGTTTGTTGACCCCTTGCCTGTACCACATAAACAGAACAAGTTGTCTTTTCTACAAACTCTCTCATGAGAGTAAGAGGATCTCGGTTTCTAACGTGCCCAACAACCCTCTCTTTTTAGCTTGTTGGTTTGAATTCTGTCTTAATACCTGTTAGTGAACTCCTGACACTAGCTGGGGTAAAGCTATCTCATGGACGCAAAGTGTTCCTGTCCTCTTGAAAAGCTACAGGTGACAAAAGTTTGGTCCCTAAAAGCTTACAAGCTTTATGGGACCAAATAATAGAAAACTATACTGAGGAAGCTGGGAAATGGGTTGCTGGTAAACACCCAAATAAGGGGTGTGTGTGTGTGTGTGTGTGTGTGTGTGTGTGTGTGTGTGTGTGTGTATGTGTTGCAGAGAGTCTCTTGTAAGCATCACCTGTCAATAAAAAAGCCAATGGCCAATGAGCTGAGGTAGGGAATAGGAGGTGGGACACTGGTAGGAAGAAAGAGGATTCTGGGAAACAGAATAAACGGGGATGCAGGAAGAGATGTAGGAGAAATGCTGGGGGAGATGCTGTGGAAGATGTTAAGAAAGAAGCACTGAAGGAGAAGTAACTAACTATGTGGAAGACAGAATATTTTGAGGGGGTTAAATAAGTTATGAGCTAGTCAGAGAATGAGCCAAAGCTTTGACCAAGGCATTTATTAATAAATAAGTCTCAGAGTCATCATTCTGAGAGCATGAGCAGGAAAGAGGAAAAAACAGATTTTTTTTTTCAATGTGTAGAGGTGATGGTTGTAAATTATGATATATACATACATATATTATATGTTATATGTATGTATATAAGTACATATATTATATGTATGTATATATGTATACACACACATATATCCACAATTAATTCTTATCTTCCTATCATGAGCCCATTGAAGTCAGGACCATTCTTTTTTGTTAATAGTAACCTCAATTTGAACGTAATACGGGGCTTGAGTTCAAGTGTTAAAAATCCTGTGCTCATGCAGATTAGGATATTCGTTTGTTTTGTAAGGATGTAACAACATATGATCCTTTAAATAAATGACAGGAAGATTTTTTTGTAAAGTAATTGTTTAATTATTAATTAAAACTTCTAGTTATTAAAGATTAAATGGAATTTTTCCTTCTTCATCATAAGGTTCATAAAAAGGACTCTGGCTTTTGGAGAGACTTTGGCTTTGGGATGACTTGTCAGTATCAATCGGATTTCCTGGCTGTCGGTAAGTATACACTACATCTAGGCTAGAACTTGATGTCTCTATTCTAGGCCTTATGCCCTTTTCCCAAAAGGCATCAGAATTGAGTGCCTCTAGTTAAATTGTAAGGATGTAGAGCTGAAATATGAAAGGCAAAGCAAAGCTCATAGTCAATGTCTTAGGTTGTAAAAATGAGGTTTTAAAAGGTAAAAACTAAATTTACTGGTTTCTTTAAAAACAAGCAAACCAAAAAGAAGTCATGGATTAGCATATTGCTGTGTTTACAGTTGTTTGGAGTACTCTTCCGGAGCTTTCTAGAACTTTACTGTTTGTCTGTAGGTGTTTCTCTTTTTCATTTAAAGATGAAGCCCTTTTTAGTTTTCTGTTTAAGAACTATGCAGAACCCCAGTATGAAGACAAAGGGGAGGGGCATCTCTGAAGTGGGAGCTAGAAACACAATCACTAAGGCCAGAGTTCTAGCCCTAGCCTAAAGAGGTGGTCAGAGGTCTGGGTTCATCTCCTCTTCACCTCAGTCTCACTGCACACACAAAAAGTGCCAAAGAGTAGTTTTGTAAAGAGAAGAATCCTATAACTGCAGATTATTCAGTGTCTCCATTTCCATAACATAGTAGAAGCCATAGGATCCAACTTGTAATATTCTTAATCTATATGAAATTCACTTCTATAATTAACATTTGTCTTTAAGTCCCTCCATTCTTGTCTCTTTGTCATTATTCTTGAATAATGGAAAAGCAAGAAGTAATGATAAAACAAATGCCCTTTGCCTGATTTTTTTACATATTAAAATAGTACATATTTACTGTCTTTCAAAAATAAATGTTTGTATACTGTAACAATATTGTAGTTTTGAGTAGTATATTGACTTATAAATCACATGTAAAATTTAGCAACTTGAAATGTACCGTTACCTAAGTTGTCTAATTATCACCAATCACTTGAGTCTATTATCAACTTCAACCTCATGCCCATCAGCAATTATTCTTCATTTTCTGTCAGCTCCTTCTCTCCCAAACTCACTGACCTGCTTCCTATTGGTTTGCGTCCTCTGAGTCCTTCCTTAATTACAGTCGGGCCTCCACGGTCTTCAGCACTGCTTTCTTCCACTCATCATGCTGTTTCCAGGGTCAGTGCTCATCCTTAGATGTGTGCTGTGTATCACGTACCTCATTCCTTTTTAGAGCCAAATAATGTTCCACTGTATGGTTAGAACTCACATTTTCTATCAGTAAATAGATATTTAGGTTCTGTTTTTAGGCTATTACGAGAATTTCTGCTATGGAGATTTAAATATTTGTATATAAGCTTTTGTGTAGACATCATTTTTTTCCTACAGTAGAATTGCTGGTTATATGGTGTGATGGTTCATCTCAAGTATCACACTTGAAGGGATTTGAAATCCCAAGGGGAACAAAACTCTGGATAGTCTGTGAGGGATTATCTAGATTGGATTAGTTGAGATGGGAAGACCCACACTTAATTTGAGCCATACCAACAATGGGCTGGCATCCTGAACTGAATAACAGCAAGCAAGCTACACAAGATTCATCACTGTCTGTTCATGACTGGGAATAAAATATGACCAACTGCCTGGCACTCCTGTGGCCAATCCTTTCCTGCTGGCAAACTGTGCCCACAAACTGTGAGCCAAAGTAATCTTTCCTTAAATTGCTTCAGGTTGGATGTTAATCACAGCAAGGAGAAAATAATGCATCAGGTAGTTGTGCTTAACCTTTTCAGAAACTGCCATGGCGCCTCCCAAAGCACTGTACCTTTTACATTTTCTCAGCAGGGCATGGGAGTTCTGTTTCTACATCCTCAGCACTTTGTGTTGTTATCTTTTTATTTATAGATTTTTTGAACTGTATTTCTTTTTTTATTATTTTTTTATTTATTATATGTAAGACACACCAGAAGAGGGCGTCAGATCTCATTATGGATAGTTGTGAGCCACCATGTGGTTGCTGGGATTTGAACTCAGGACTTTTGGAAGAGCAGTCAGTACTCTTACCCGCTGAGCCATCTCACCAGGCCCCATGTTGTTATCTTTTTTAAAGCTTCATTAATGTATGTATTCTATGTATGAGTTTGCTGTCTGCATGCCAGAAGAGGGCATCAGATCTCATTACAGATGGTTGTGAGCCACTATGTGATTGCTGGAACTTGAACTCAGGACCTCTAGAAGAGTAGCTGGTGCTCTTAACCACTGAGCCATCTCTCAGTCTTGCTTTTTTGTTTTTGTTGTTGTTTTATTATTATTATTTCAACTCTTAGAGTGCATATGAAGTAGTATCTTGTTGGGGGGTGCTGTTGTGTTGTTTGTTTAGGTCTCAGTGCTTTAGTAAACCTGTGCCCCGTACTGTGAACTTGCTGCATCCGTCTTCCTCTGCTTTTTCTGGGGAGGACAGCTAGAGGGAGATGGAGTTGGTATTGTCTCACTGTAGGCTCTGATTTAAAACAACAACAACAAACAAACAAACAAACAAAAACCCCTCTACAGATTAGGTTCTGATTGAATAGTTTCTCTGATGTCAGGCCTTGTAAAAACTGAATTCTCTGCCCATAGAGGTGTTACAGGTGTGGCTGCTGTGTCACATGTGTGTCACAGTAGGTGGCAGAGAGGAGAGAGGCTATGTCTATGCTCAGTGTTCTGACCTATGAACATCTGATGATTAATACTTTCTGTAAAAAGCAAGCCTAAGAACCACCAGTCTGGCGCCAGGCAGTCCCAGATGGGCTGCCAGGATGGAGAGCAAGCCAGAGACTAGAAGAACCCCGTCTGGGACCACAGGCCCTGGGTGGGTGTAAGCCTGAAATAAATGACCTTCACAAGAGGCCACTCAGGTGGCCTGGGTGAGAAGCAAGCCTTGATGGCTGCCATGCGCATGCTATGGAGCCCAGTCAGAAAGCTAGCCTGAAATGACCACCAGTCTGATGCTGTGCATGCCTGGGGGCATAGACCATGCCTGAGATGACTCTTGCCCTGTGCCTAGTGCACAATCCAGCACAGCACTCCTGAGACTACTCCTAAGACGACCCTAGACACTCAGAGACACCAGGTGCCACCACAAGGAGCAAGTAAGTGGTACAGAAATGAAAGGGAGAGACACAGAAGGGTGTGGGCACAGTGAAGAGAGGCAGAGCTAGAGACTAAGGGCAGCGGGGAACAGCCTGATGTGAGTAGCTGGAGATGGGTCTGTGGCCCTGCAGCAGCAGGGGTCTGTTAAAACTAAAGCCCTGGTCTGGGCTGCTGCCCAGAGACAAGCTGATGTCTGAGGGCTGTGTAGAACTGGCCCCACCCCTCTCCTGGGCATCATGGGAGAGGTAGCCCTGGAGTCATGAAAGCAGGAGAGCTACCCCTGCCAGCTGCACTACTCCGAAGAACAGCCCAGCATACTGCAGAAGTTGCAGGTGAACGGGCCCTGAGGATATGATTGTGGGAGAGCTGGCCCTACCATTCATCTCCCATACAGTGGTGTGGGCAAGGGAAAGATACCCACCCTCCTCCCCTCTTGGCCCTCACTACCTGTGACTGGCAGGAGACCTGGTCCTGGGGTCACGAGAGCAGGAAAGTTGTCCCTGCCTCTCACCAGCTCAGCATTCAAGAGAGTAGGCCCTGCACTTTGCCTGGGCAGCACAGTAGAGCTGACCCTGATGGCAGGGGCACAGGCAAGCCAGCCCCAGGGATATGAGCCTGAAGAGAGCTGGCCCTGCCACTTGTCTGCTGTGTGGTGACATGGGCAAGGGAGAGATGCTCTTGCCCCTTGCCATCTAAAGCAGGCAGAAGAGCTGGCCCTACCCTTCACTTGTTGAAACACTCTGGAGAGCAGACCCTGCCCCTTGTCTCTGTGGCACAGTAGAGCTGGCTCTGGGTGTGGGAGTTTCTCATGAGCCAATCCCAAGGGCATGATCTGGAGAGCCTGTGGGCTGACCAGCTCAGATACCTCTCAGGCCCAGATCCAGAGCTTTGAATTGGCCTACCCCAACATCCACCCCATAGGTGAACCATAGAATACATGAAGGGGCCGATCCTACAGATCCAAAACTATAGGATCTCCATGGCACAGGGTAAAAACAGGATAACCAAGAAGAGTCCCATAAAGATCCAGTACTGATAGAGTAGCAGAAGCCAGAGGCCTCATACCAGACCAAAACATAATTGCAGTCAACATTCGCATGCAAAGCAGTGTTGACAAAAGGTTATACAAAAGGGCACACTGTGACACTCTACAGCTTCCACTATGAGATTTTTCTTTTTCTTTATTGGGGGGAGGTTGCAAGGGTGGAGGGAGGGTACAAGGGGAGGAGGAGATGAGAGGGATCACGTGCATGATATAAAATTCACAAAGAACCAATGAAAAGTTTTTAAAACAATTCACTACTATAATTCAGAACAGTTTCCCACCCTTATACCTCAGTCTCTAGAAACGTTTTAAGAATCTAGAGGATTTTTTTTCCTGCCTTCACTGTGAGAACCTAGTGGGACTAGAGGTACAATTTCCCAGCATGAAGCCCCTTGTGGACAGGCCCACATGGAGCCCTAACTCTCACACTTGTCCAGCTATAATTCAGGGATTAGAGTTTCCCTTTCCTAGACTGGCTCCTGGAGAGATTTCTTCTCTGGGAAGGAGATTCTTTGTATCTCCCGGTCTCTCTCTCTCCAAGCTTCTCAGAAAGATCTAAGAGAAATGGTTGATTTTTCAGTTTGTTCAGCTTTTTAATCTGTTGGGACTGAGTGATGATTTCTAAGCTCCTTGCATGCCACTCTTAAGGAGTTCCCTCTGCATTTACTTTAAGCATCTATACTGTCTATCCTACTATCTATCTTTAATATTTAAGCAGCTCATTCATATTTGTAAGGAAGAAAACCAGAGCTATGTCACATTTAGCAGTTAGTACAGATATGACTGCTTAGACTACAGAGATCTTAGGTATGAATGTTAATTTAGAAGCCTGGGTCTTAAAGGATTTTTTATTTATTTATTTTATGTATGTGAGTACAATCTCACTGTCTTCAGACACATAAGAAAAGGACTCCTGATCCCATTACAGATCGTTGTGGGCCACATGCAGTTGCTGGGAATTGAACTCAAGACCTCTGGAAGAGCAGTCAGTGCTCTTAACTGCTGAGCCATCTCTCCAGCCCAGAATTTTTTGTTTTTTAAGACTACTCTCTAAGTGTTCAAAAAGCTTTAAATACTTTTTTGTTCTTCCTGCTTTTTTTTAAAAAGTTAGTTGTTTAGCTTGAACTCAATTTAAGAAATATCTCCATTTCACTGTCACCCACTGCCATCAGCCTCTGCTCCTACAACTTGTCAGAGTTGTGCTAATAAGATTAGAATCACATTTATACGACATGTCCACAGGCACAGTCTTTCTCTTTAATTCATCAGTACTAAGGACTGGACCTGGATGCACACCCTTTGCTTTTTTGAGACCAGCTCTCAGACTAGCCTCAGACCTAAGACCCCCTGCCTCTACCTCATGCCTGCTGGTGCTATAGGTGTGCACTACCATGCCCAGTGTTCTTTGTTTCCGTTTTTCATTTTCATTTTTGTGGGTTTTTTTTCCTTTTTAGTTCCTAATTGAGTAACAGACATCTGGCAGCTCCTTCCTTGAGTACCTTCCTCAGTCAGCTGCTATTTTGGCATCTTTTACAGAGTTGTCTCCATTGCCGGAGTTCATGTCTCAGCCTCTGCCTTTCCCCACCTATGTTTAACCTCTACAACTTGGCATGTGTTAGTATTAAACCTAAGCCTTATTTTTTCTGACTGCCTTCAGCAGCCCCAGTTTACTCCCGTGAGTTCAAACCATGTGCTGCTAAAATCTTTCCTTAAGGAAGATGTAATGTCCCCCTTCCTCCAATCATCCCAAGGACTGAGCCAAGGTGCAGCCCAGTAGTTCACTCCAGAGGATGTCTCGGGCTTACTCACAGACCAGTGGGAGTTCCAGGCAGGAGCACAGGGGAAAGTCTGCACCCAACATGGATAAGAATTGCTCAGGACCACATGCCTGGGACCCCCTCCCTAGTCCTTCCTATACTGTATATTTCTAAGCCCTCCCAGAGGCCACATACAAGTGGGACAGAATTGCATATCCCTGCTTGGGAGACATGGCAGGATGCTGCAGTGAGGGTCCCTGCTCCTCCTATAAGGGAAGGTGGTCAGCAAGTCCAGCTGTGGTGAACTTCTACAGACAGGCACAGCTAAACTCACGAAGATGGTGGCAGTGTGGCCCAGAGAACAGTTTTATGTAACACCATCTGTGCACCCAGTCTTAAACTTCTGTCTCCAGTTTGTCCATTTCTTGTGGTTTTTTTCCTATGGAAAGTTTTCTGTATCCCAGAAAATCTTGTTTTTTTGAACAAGGACAGAAAAAATATTAATGGGGGGTGGTGGTGATTTGTATTTCCTTCTCCTTTGACTTTCTGTAGGATTTGGTATTCGTAAATGTTTATCATGATAGCAGTGTTCTCAGCAACTGAGGTTGAGCTCGCTCTCGTCGTCTAAATGTCAGTTGTTAATGGAATCTCCAAGCAGGAAGTTACCCTGCTATGCTGTAGTCTTGTGCTGTACCACACAGTCTCATTTGAAGCAGAACATCTGATACTCACACACTTGTTTATGCTCTGGCCGCAGACACTGAAAATGTCAGTTTTGTGCCTGCAGGTGGATTCGACATGGAAGTAAAAGGCTGGGGTGGAGAAGATGTTCATCTTTACCGAAAATACTTACATGGTGATCTTATTGTGATTCGGACTCCAGTTCCTGGTCTTTTCCACCTCTGGCATGAGAAACATTGTGCAGATGAGCTGACCCCTGAGCAGTACCGAATGTGCATCCAATCCAAAGCCATGAATGAGGCCTCTCACTCCCACCTGGGAATGATGGTTTTCAGGGAGGAAATAGAGATGCATCTTCGCAAACAGGCGTACAGAACAAACAGCGAGGCTGCTGGGTAACAGACAGAGTCAGCACATGAGAGTCTGAACCACACGCCAGCACTGTTCATTCAGCCTTAATCCCAACTCTAGATTCTGTGCCTCTTCCAGAGAAAAACTTTTCTTTTCCATGTTCTTTCTGAAATTTTTTTGTAGCTCAACTTGATGTAAGAAGAAAATGCGGGTGTCTTGATGTAAAGCCTGCCTTGTGAGAGAGTACTGTAGTATGAAACATCTGACAAAATGAAATTTGATATTTGTCCCCAAAATCGTTTGAATTAGATTCTGCCTGGTTCCTGAGTTCTGACTGGTCCTGCGTGTGTGCGAGGCTGACGTTGAGTTGGTCAGCACACTTCTACAGGGGACAGAACATTGGTTCCTGAGTTCTGACTGGTCCTGCGTGTGTGCGAGGCTGACGTTGAGTTGGTCAGCACACTTCTACAGGGAACAGAACATTGGGTGGTCGTGATGTTCAGGCAGATACACCTGCTGACCACTAAGTCAGCCATTTGACTTCAGTCTTTAGATGAAAGTTTTCATTGGTCACATGTAGAATATTTTTTCACAGAGAATAATCTATCTCTGTGATAGATTATTAACATATCTGAAATCTACAGTCATATCATGAAGGCATAAATCAAAACCCCTTAGTCTCATGTTGCTTTCCATTTGAATATGTTTTAAAGCAAATGGATATAGTAGATGTAGTTTAGAATTTATGGTTTGATTATAAATAAAATATATTGTTATGTTATCGATGTTCAAAATGCATAGTCAAATTGTAGCAGATTGTTTTGAACATTTTATTATATTGGAATGCAGGAAAATAGCTGTGTTTAGGAACATCTTTTTATATAAGCCGGATACATCAGAACCTTCCTGAAGAGGCATAGAAGATATGAACATTATAGCATGGTTTTGTATGGCTTTTGTTTTGCGCTGTCTTTTTTAGCATGGGTATATATATATTTATTTTCTAGTATGTTAATTTTTGCTACAATTGTGTTTGCATTTGTATTATACTTTCAGTTGAAAGAGTTTTATTGAAAAAAAGACAATTTAATGCTTTATATAATAAGACCACCCTTGATTTGAGAAAAGGGAAGGAAAGAAAAGTGATCTGATAAAAATATGAATTATGGAGTACTTTTAAAAACATGTACAGATTGATGCTATTTTAATTGAATGTAAATTATATTAATGAGACAAGATGAATAAGAAATTATATTCCAATAGAACTGTACTATAATATTTATCACACGTGGATATTTTATCATTGGGCCATTTACTAGATCCAGAAATTGGAGATAAAGTAAAGGCACGCAGAATTTCTTAAGCCCTGACTTTTAAAGGAACCTGCTATTTGTATACAACCCATGAGAAGTCGGAAAAAGTCATTATTTTTGTTCAGTAAATCATACCATCTCAAGTGTTACAAATGCCAAATTTCTAGGTGCTAACATCAATCCAATTCAATAATAACTAATAGCTGAGGGTTCTACCTGCGGTAGTGTTGAGGTATTTTTAAGATGTATAAAATGCTTTCTGCAGAATAAGCAGAGCCAGTGTCTCCTTTGTACACACTTATTTATTGTAAAGACCAGTGACCGTGGTATTTAAAATTAGGGTACTTAATGATTTACAAAAGTGGTTTCAGCTTGGTTTTGAGATAATCAAATGATTTTTACTTTAACTCCTATTTTTTTTAAACTAGCTTTTATTTGAAGAGGGAAGCTAAGCAATGAAAGCATTACTATATTTTTACATTAAGTGTTACCAATAAAGTATTTTGTTACCAAAGACTAAACGAGAATGTGGTAAATTAATTTCTTTCTAGTTTAAAATCTGAGTTCATGCAGATTCCTGGCATGCGGCTGTGACGTTAAAGAGTAAAGCAAACACCAGCGTACAGTGCCAGTGACTAGCCCTGCCATGTCCTTTCTAGTACACACCCTCACCTGTCACAGGTCAACTCTGTGCATCTCTACTGTTCAACCTTAAAGTTCAGCCATGTTGCCGGCCTTGGTGGTGCACACCTTCAGTCCCAGCTCTCAGGAGGCAGAGGCAGGCGGATCTCTGAGTCTACAAAGATAGTTTAAGAGTAACCAGAGATGTTACATAAAGAAACCCTGTCAGGGAAAACAAAACAAAACCAAAAAAGGTTTATCTGTGTTAATATCCAAATTGATTCATTTGTATTATTGAGTAATATTTCCTGAACATACTCTGATATTGACTTTTTGATAATATTTGTGCCTCCAGAGCTTTTTTACTTATTTTTTGTTGTTGTTGTAATATTGTTGGTTAGCTTTTGGTTGTTTATACTTTTTACTGTTTTCTTTTTTTATTACAAGTAATGGTATCATGAGCATAACTATATACTCTTAGAAGTGTGCCAGAATTACTATAGGAGTAAAATTCCTGTACCTTCAGTTAAGCTTAGTGAGTGAGCTTACTTTCCAAAGTAAATTACTTGCAGCAGACTTGAAAACAGTATTCCTCAAATTGTTCTGTAAAATAGAAAAGAAAGGATCTCTTTGAAATTCTTTTTTACAAAGCCATATTACCTTATTACCCAGGCCAGACAAAGACCCTATCCTCTAATCCCAAAGAAGAATTAACTGTAGGCCAGTCTCCTAGGTGAACATAAATGCTAAGGAGCTGTGGACAGTCAACAGCTTCTGGGGTAGGGAAGTCAGTGTTCTTTAAGGCTGTGGCTCCTGGTAGGCTGACCATCTTCAGTAGGTGACCCCAATGTCCAGAAGTACATGGACAGGATATTTAGAATCAATGGGTTATTAAACTACAAAAAAAGGGGTGGGGATACAAATTTAAATTGGAGCAGGGAGGTATAGGAATTGATCTCAGGGAAGTTAGGGTGTGAAGGTGATCAAAATATATTTCACAGAATTCTGAAAAAAATTTAATGAACATTTATTTTGTAAAAACTGAACTACTCTGGGGACTTGAGATCAGGAAGAACAACCAGAAGTCACATGAAGTTGTGGAGAACAGAACATCCAGACACTGACAAGCTCAAGGGCACAAGGCAGCAGCAGGCTCAGCTCAGGCAGGTAGATAGATGCACAGGGAAAGTTAACCCTCTCCTCGATGGTTAGGACGCGATCTCATGAGCTGCCAATCATCCTGAGTTACATAATGCTGAGCCTGAGGCCAGCCAGTGGATCAACCTCTCTCTGGAGCCACCTACCTGTCACTACTGAAGCTTCATTCCTTCAGCAGGGTGACTAATACCCACCAGTTCTTGAAAGCAAGAAGGCAAGACCTCTGGCTGAAATGATCCAAGCCTCTGAGTGATTCCCACACTCTCAGGGCCTTGGGAGACACACACTCCAAAGCTAAAACATTAGTAGCCCCTGGGGAGACCATCTGAGGAGTCTCAGGAAGGTGAGAAAGTCTGCTCAGTGTATAGGCTGCAAACTTAAGTGTGGCCAGCAGAGGCCTCTGGTATGCAAAGAAAGGAAGGTGTAGGGTGAAGGTAGCCCCAGCAGACCTCAGACACTTGTCTAGTGCATGGACTGGGATCTCAAGGTCACCCTCATATGCATAGCAAATTGGAGACCAGCCTGAAATATATGAGCAAGAAATAAGATCTCAAATCACCCAGAGAAACACTTCAAAGTCTTAGAAAAGTAAGAGCAAACCAAACCCAAAAGCAATAGATAGCAAAAGAAAGGAAGGAAGAAAGGAAGATAGGAAGGAAGATAGATAGATCAGAGAAGAAATTAATAAAATGGAGATTGAGAGAACAATACTCAATCAAAGACCCTAAAAACTTCACCAGAAAAGTCTTAGAACCGATCATTTTTCTCTTTATTTTTTGAAAAAAAAATTTCATACACTATATTGATAAGTTTCTCCTCCCTCAAGGCTTCAAAGATCCTTCCCACTTCCCACCTACTCAGCTCTTTCTCTCTTTAGAAAACAGGCAAGCAAAGAAACAGCAACAACAAAACAATTCTTAATGAGAAAAAAACACAAAAACAGAAACAAAACCCATAAAAACACAAAATGATCACTTTCAGCAAAGTGGTAAAACACAAAATTTCTCCACAAAAATCCATAGCTTTTCTATATTGACAATAAAGAAGTTCCAGAGAAAGCATGTAAGGCAGTGGTTCTCAACCTTCCTAATGCTGCAGCCCTTTTGAGACAATTCCTTAGGTTGCAGTGACCCCAACCATAAAACTATTTCATTGCTACTTCATAACTATAATTCTGTACTTAGGTGACCCCTGGAAAAGGGACATTCAACCCCCACAAAGTTGCAACCCACAGGTTGAGAACCACTTGGGGGGGTCCTATTCAAATAGTTTAAAAGAAAAACGTAGGAATAACCCTAATAAAAGGGTGGAAGTCTTCTAAATAAAAATTGGAAGATACTGAAGAAAGATATTGGAAATGACACGACAGACAGCACGGTCTCCCACGCTCATGTATTGGCAGAATTAATACTATTAAAATGGCTGTGTTACAAAAAGCAAGTACAGATGTAACATGTCCCTATCAAAATGTCTGTGGGATTCTTCACAGAGTGATTTTTTTTTTTTTTAAATCCTAAAACCCCTGGGAAAACACAGAAGTGTCTCAAGCAGCCAATGCAATCCTTAGAAAGCACTGGTAGGAAAGAGTACCACTGAGGCAGGCGTCATCCAGCCTGGGAAGCTCGCACAAGAGCTCAGGTTGGGGCCAGGGTTAATTGCACTGGCTTCTCTTGTAAAGAACCAGTTCAGCTCCCAGCACCCACTTGGCAGCTCACAACCATCTGTAGCTCCAGCTCCAGGGAGCCTGATGTCTTCTTCTGGCCTCCATGAGTACCAGGCGTCCACATACTGCACAGACATGCGTGCAGGCAAAACACTCATGCACATAAAATAAAAATACATGGTAAATATTTTTAAAAGAGGGGCTGCCGAGATGGCTCAGAAGGTAAGAGCACTGACTGCTCTTCCGAAGGTCCTGAGTTCGGATCCTAGCAACCACATAGTGGCTCACAAACCACCCGTAATGAGATCTGACTCTCTCTTCTGGTGCGTCTGAAGACAGCTGCAGTAAATTACGACAGAGCCGGGGGGCTGGAGCGAGCGGGGCCGGCAGAGGTCCTGAGATCAACAGTAGCCACACACATGATAGCTACAGCTACAGTGTACTCATACACATAAAATACATAAAAATAAATCTTTTTAAAAAAAAATTTTTTTTAAAGAAGATCCCAGGTCCAGAGTCAGCAGGGCTACATAACAAGACCCCATCTCATACACTAAGGAGGGATGGAGCAATGGCTCAGCAGATATGAGCACTAGCTCCTCTCCCAGAGGACCTGGGTTAGGTTTCTAGTACCTTCATGGCAACCCACAGTTATTTGCAACTCCAATCCCAGGGCATCTTTGGGCCTCCAATAACAACAGGCACACACATAGTACATATACATATATGCAGGTAGACACTCATACACATTAAATAAAAATAAATGCTAAGCAGTGGTGGCGTATGTCTTTAATCCCAGCACTTGAGAGGCAGAGGCAGGCAGATCTCTGAGTTCGAGGCCAGCCGGGTCTACAGAGTGAGTTCCAGGACAGCCAGAGAAACAGCCAGGATATACAGAGAAATCCTGTCTCGAAAAAAAAAAAACAAAAACAAAAACAAAAAGAAATAAATAAATACTTCCTTTTAAAATTTTTGGGTTTTCACAAGAAACTCAAGAAGAAGGAAAACCAAAGTGTGGATACTCTGTTTCTTCTTAAAACAGGGAACAAAATACCCATGGAAGGAGTTGTAGAGACTAACTATGGAGCAGAGACTAAAGGAAGGACAA
>NW_022196903.1:111195050-111237123 GCF_008632895.1 Mastomys coucha | reverse complement strand
ACAAAAAAAAAAAAAAATTGGGTTTTTTTTTCCATGAATAGTTGGGAAAACCCAAAGGCCTGTAAGCCACCTGGACGTGAACTTTTCTATCTAGGAAGATTGTTTTTATTAATAAGTTCAACTTATTTAATAATTACAAAGCAAAACATTTTTGCCTTTTCCTCTAGTTTCCTCAGTTTTGAGAGAGTTGATTGGATAATTACAATTTTATAATGCTAAAATAGAGTTTAGATGAAATCCACAACGTGACTTGGGACTATCGTCTTGGTTTCTATGTTACTGACAGAATTTAGGTTGACACCGCCTCGTTGTCATTCCTAGTCTCATTTATTTGTGTCTTTTTTCTTGTCAGCCTTGTCAGGGCTGGCAAACTATTTCCAGTCCTTTGCTGTGACTTAACCCTTAGCAGTCATGGGAGACCAGCCGCTTCAAATCCTCCCCGCGTGCTGCTTTCCGTGTGGTTAGTCTAGCCTCTGGGAGGTGTGCACATCTCATTTTGGCTTTAATTTGGTTTATTCTTAGGGAAGAGGTGGTGGGTGCCTTAGCATACAGTCATTGGCCATCTTTTGGTAAATACCCCGTTCATGATTTTTTGCCAGTTTAAAAAAAAAAAATGGCTTCCTTTGGATTTTAATGTCAGCTTGCCAGAACTTGGGTCCCCTGCAAAGGAAACCTCAGCTGATGAATTATCCTGACTGACTTAACTGATGTGGGTAGACTCGATCCAAGTCTGGGAGCATCCTTGGTGAAAGAGGATGCGTCCGAAGAAAGATGATTCCGGGTTTGCTTGCTGGCCTTCCCTCGCACTGAGTTGATAGATCCTGTTGTTGCTTGTTAGACTGGAACCCCTGCTTACCCCTGCACAAGCTGAGAAACCCCCGTCTGCCCTCACCCCCAATCCCTCTCACATAGAGAAAACTACCCCACCTGCTTGGAGAAAACTCCAGGCTAACAGGTCACCACTCCCAGTCTCTGAGTTTCCAGCAACCCACCCAAGAGTACCCACCCAGGGGCTGAGTTTTTTACCACAATCCCAGCTCCTAGCTGGCATGTCATCACTCCTTGCCTGAGGTCTATAAAATACCCGGATGCTGACCGCCTTCTGTGAGATCTGTCAACCAGATGGAGAGCTGCCTCCATAAGAAACCTACACTTACTTGTTTTTAATCTGGTCTAATCTGGCCTATATCTGTATCACTGATGGAGAGAAAAAAAACCTATTATTGTTCACGATGTTCCCTTCACTGATATCAGTTCCAAGGCTTCTATCATTAACTAAGACTCTCCAGGAAGCTTTTAGGTTATCTGCGCCAGATTGGGACTGCTGAGACAACCAACCTCATGGCCTGAGTGACTTAACTACTAGGTTGTCGGCCTCCCCAGGGGGAAAGACAGCTACTGTGTAGTTACTCTGACTAATGAGGGTTAAATAATTACTGGGTTTGCAGTCACTCAGGTGTGAGAAAACTATTGTTACTATTGTAACATAAGCCAAGTGAGTAATATATGTAATTACATATAATATGTATTATGTACATATGGGTTCTGTTCCTCTAGACAATGCTGACTGATGCGAATTGAACAGAACAGTATAAGATGCTTCATTGTGTCCAAGGTGCAGTGCAGGCTGCTGTGCTACTTAGGCCCAAGTTGCTTTTGTTCCCAGTGTTCACAGCAGCAGAAGACAAACTAGAACAGAAACCAGTACCAAGAGTGGAGTTGCTGGGATGGACCTGACCATATGGCTTTTGTGCCTTGGACTATTTTGGGGAGAAAGGAGGAAGATTTTGGAAGCTTTGGGATAGAGAGCCATGGAGTACTCAAAGCTTAATGTGCTATTGTGGGAACTTGAAAATAGTACTGATATAATGTAGATAAGGACAGCTGGCTTGTCACATTTTAGAGGGAAGCTTAGGCGTCCCCTGGAGATTCTGTCAGGAGTCGTCTGGATTTAGAATCATTGGAAGTGAAACTTGTGCCCTACTAGGACAATAGATGCTGGTCAGCAGCTGGGGAATTAAGCTGTCTTCATTAAGATTCCAGCGTCATCAAGGCCACGTACTGGGAAGTACTTCTGACAGGCTCGCACAGTCCCACCTCTCCTGCTCTGCCACCCTCAGCGTGCACAGCTTGTCTCCTGGGCTCAGGCTGGCTGTGCTGCACACCTGCTGTTATCCTTGATGAGCACCCCTACAGTCGTGGCATCTCCAGTGTGCTGGGATCACCACTGCCACTGAGTCAGCACCTTCATCAGAAGCCTCCTGGCATTTCTACAGGGACTCTTAACCTTGCCACCGGATGCTAAACTTCAGTCTGCGACACATTCAATCCTTCCTTCAAAACCAGTAGCATGGAGGAGACTCTCTTACACCTCATTTGCTGAGTTCTGCTGACAGTTTGATGGGCAGCCCTGCCCTGACACTGGACCATAGCTTCTGTGCTGATTATTAAAAATCTCTCCTACATTCTAGATTTGAGACCTTTTACGATGTCTGTATTATAAATAATTTCTTCTGGGTGTCAGCCTATTTTTTTACTCTCAGGAGTATAAATGAAAAATTTTACTTATAATAGAGTTCAATTTGTCAATTTTCTTTTATTAAGATTTTCTAATTTTTTTGAGTTTCACACACAAATACCATATTTATATCATTTTTCCCTCCTTCTTCCCACCTCAAATCCCATCCTTGTCTCCCAGTTTTCTCTTGAATTCATCTCTCTCTGTCTGTGTATCTCTGTCTCTCCATCTCTTTCTGTCTTTCTCTCTGTGTGTGTCTCTGTGTGTTTCTGTGTGTATATAAATGTGTGTGTGTTTCTGTGTGAGAAACCACTTAGTATGGCTCATATGCGCACGTTTACAGCTGACCACTCAGGGTTCAATAACCAATCAAGGCACTCATCCCCAGAGGGAATTAACTCTTCCTCTCTCGTCAGTCATTGATTTCCTGTAGCTCTCCATCGAGAGCTGGGGCCTTGGGAAGTAACTCCCATCCACGTTGGCATGCCAACTGGTATGGACATTGCACAGGGCTCCTTTAGCCAACCCAATTGTTGAGATTTCAGAAGTGTAGCATCCCTGCCATGTCTAGAAAAAAAAAAAAAAAACTATCTCAACAGCTGGTGTCCCCTGGCTCTTACGGTCTTGCTGCTGCTATTTAATAATTCCTTGAGACTTAGAAGTAGGGGTGGCATTGTCAATGTGGCCATTTACTCTCTGCATTTTGAGCACCTGGAGGTCTTTACAGTTGCCTCTGTCTGCTACAAGGAAGCAGCATCCTGGCTGAGGCCTAAAAGCCACACTTATCTGTGGGTACTACAAGGATGAGTATTTAGAATACAGTTAGAAACTATGTTGCTGTAGGCAAATGACAACAAGAGGTTCTCCTCTTAGGTCTATGAGCTCTCCAGCCACACCTAGTCGGCCGGTTTATAGTGCTGCACGAGTCCCCACCTATTGAGTAGGCCTTCATCAGATAACTGTTGTTTTCCCCAGAGTGTAAGTGCCTCTGCTGAACCTGGGGACCTTGCCAGGACAGTCATTGTCCTGGTTTACAGGCTTTACTGCTGACTATTAATTAATTAATTATTAATTAAAACTATTTATTAATTGCTTTCCTCCCTTAGCAGCCCTGCAGAGCACCTTTAGATTCTAGAGTTAGCCCTCAAGGAGTCAGCTGCAGCTCAATTCATCTAAGTTCTGAATCTGAAGAACGTGCTGTCTTCAACAGTAAGATCTTACATCCAAGTTCCAGGGGGCAGGGGGCAGCCAAAGGCAATGGCAGTAGCCTGTATTGTTTGGGGAGGTTTCTTGGACCTCCTGACTAACAGCTGGAAGAGAGGTCTCCTTTGCTTGGTACTGGGGTTTTTGTTAATCTGTAACTCTTAAATTTTTACTTTAGTATTTTACATGCGTGAGTGTTTTGTCTGTGTGTCTGTCTGTGGCACCACATGCAAATAGTGCCTGCAGCGACTGAAGAGCATGTTGGACCCCCTGGAATAGGAGTTACGCAAGGTCGTAAGCCTCCGTGTGGGTGCTGGAATCAAACCCTGCTTCTTGCAAGAGCAGCCAGTGCTTTTGCTGCTGATCCATCTCTCCAGCCCTAGTCTACAACTCTTGAAGGAGCACTGTCACCCTGTGACATGTAACTCCATTGAAATTGGGGTACTGCTCATGCATGTGCACATGCGCGCGCGCGCGCACGCACACACACACACACACACACACATACACACAACACACACGCACACATACACACAACACACACGCACACATACACACAACACACACGCACACATACACACAACACACACGCACACACGCACACACGCGCACACACGCACGCACACGCACGCGCGCGCGCACACACACACACGCACGCGCACACACACACACGCGCACACACACACACACACACACACGCGCACACACACACACACGGAGCCTTTTCAAATATTCTTAGTGTTATTTGTTTCTCCCTCCTCCCAGGCGCTTTATATTACTCTCCCTTCGCCCCCATTAAGCTCCTCCCCCATTCCCCATCTCCCTCTCCCTCTTCATACCACCTTGGCTTACTCAAGAGCTACTGCCTTCCTTCACGGTCCACTCTCCTGGCATCCTTGTTTGCTCCCAGTTATATATTCAAATCTAAAATTTCAGACCTAGGGCCCCCAAGTCAGAGACTAGAAGCAACACGTGTCTCTTTGTGGCTGGATTACTCCGCTCAGTATAATATTTTCCAGTTCTATCCATTTACCTGCAAATTTCACAATTTTGCTCTTCTTCACAACTGAACAGGATGCCATTGTGTGAATGTACCACATTTTCATTATCCATTTATCAGCTGGGGACGTTGAAGTTGTTTCTGTGTCCTAGCTGATGTGAACAGAGCAGCCCCGAGCCCAGCTGAACAAGTAACCGTGGGATATGCGTCTGCGCTTTGGATGCATCTGGGCTATGTGGTAAGCTATATTTATATATATTCAGTATTTTGATAATTCTCTACACTGACTCCCAGAGTGCCCACATCAATTTTCAAGCCCACCAACATTGATGAGGGCTTCCTCTCCCTACTTCCTCACCAACATTGGCATTTTCTTAATCGTAGCCCTTTAGCTGAGGTAAAAGGAAACTTCCGAGTAGTTCTAATTTGCATTTTCCTGATGCCAAGCGCTTTTTAAGGCATTTCTTGGCCATTTTTATTTCTTCTTTTAGATATTCTGTTTGCATCCATAGGCCCCCCCCTTTTTTTTTTGATTGGACCATTTGTTTAATTGATTCCTTTTGAGTCTTTGCATATTTTAGTGTATTGTGTTCATTGTTTTGCATGAACAGTTACTAATCTGAAAGTCTAAGAGACATTTTCCTAGTTCACAATATAAAAGGATCTTTTATGTTTTCGTTTAGACTATTAGCATGCTTTTTAGACTCGCGTGTGTAGCCCATCTGGAGATGGCCTTTGCCATAGTGCATTCTGGGAAAGGTTAAGCGTGTTTCTCTGGAGTCTCTTTTGATGAAGATCTTCTGTTAGCAAACTCCATTTTAGTGTGTATCTTATTTTCTCTGGCTTAAAAAACACACAGTTTTGAAGGGTAGACAATTCTAGACTCGCATTTTTTTTTCTTCAGCCCCATGAAGATCCTTCCCCCTGGGAGCTGGAGTCAGTTTCCCACTTGAACCGTGCCTGGCAGGGTGCTTTACGGGAAGGTATGGCAGGTGCCTGCAGGATACGGAGGCCCCACAGGCAAAAGGTGATGACTAGGCTTATGAACAAGACGTCCCTAACTTTTATGACCATACACTGAGTCCTTCAGGACGACTACACTCTCCCTGTGCATCCTCTTCTAGTCTCATTAATCATCTAAAAAGTCATTTGTCAGAATGTAGTTTGGCTGCAAACAAAAGCTCCTCGCTGGGTTCCTCATCTTTGAAGTCTACAGTAGGTTCCTGCAGTCCCTGCCACCTCCTCCCTAACACCAGGCTCCTTAGTGCGAGCGCACGCGCGCGCGCACACACACACACATACACACAAAGAGAGAGAGAGAGAGAGAGACAAGGGAGAAGAGCAACATGTTCTTTTATTGATGCAAGTACATTCAGTCACACCACAACTGACATCCTGCGTATGGTACAGCATTATATCAGAGATCAACTCCAAATACCAAAACATCAAATGGAGGGTGTATCAAATTGGGGCAATAAAATAGCAACGTAGACACTTTCTCAAGAAGATACTGGAACCAGTGACCCCTGAAGCACACATGGACTGAAGGCTCTTAACACATGTACAGAAAAAAAGCTCTAACATTATATTCCAAATATATATTCTCAAGTTTCCAGCCTTTATCTCAAAGACATAAACAAATCGATATGTACTATCAATATACAATCTGTACCAGCTAGAAGGTCTGAAAAGTGCAAACACACTGTGACAATACAGTGTAGCTACTCAGCTCCCAAAGGCTGAGGGTGGCCACTTAGCCCACCTCCCTATGGCCTGGCCGGTCATTTCCAGGTTGTCCAAAGAAGCTCCAGGAATGGGACCAACCATTCCAAACTGGGCCTCTTAACAGGCAGCTCCCACCCAAGCCAAGCCAATCAGTGTAGATATCTCCAGCTGTCTGAGGGACAGAGCCATCCCACCCATGACCCAGGGTTCATGCCAGGAAGTCAGACAGGAAAGGATGGACCGCAATCGCCTGTTTGGATCAGAAATACACTGCTCCATGTTGGACAGTTTGATCCGGAAGTGCTCCAGTGGTGGGGGCTGCCTGGCTGAGTTTCAGATTACCAATGGTGGGGCTCCTACCAGAGGGAAGGGAGGCTGTCTGCCACGTACCCCGTTTTCCTTTCCTTCTCTTTGTGTACCAGCTTCAGACAGCCTTGCCATTCTTGTGCAAGTCTCCCTGCAGCGCCTCCGTGCCCGGAAGACTGACGGCACTACAATACCCTCCCTAGATCGTCAGAGTTGGGTTTGTTTTTTTTTCTCCTCTTCTAAAACACAACTGAAGAACGATTTGCCAAACATATTCTCACAGAAAATATGTTGTCAGGCATCCCCTCGCCCCTCCCAACCCCATAAATCCCTGATAAAGGAAAATGAAAATGTAAACTTTGGAAAGCCTGTATATGTAAAGGTTCCCTTCCAGAAGTGTGCACACCAGACTGCCTGGCCACTCCAGCCCTTCCTGTGGGAACCTGGTGGCCCAGGCTGCTGAGGGTGGGCTCCTTGTGGCACAGGACAGAGTTGGCTTCAGTTCCAACAATGGAACAGGAAGGCTGGACTCCCAGTACCCTCTAAGGCACTAACCCGAACATCAGAGACACTGGCTGGAGAGGCGTCCGAGCAGGCAGGGCTCACATTGGTTTTGGTTGGGTTACTTTAAAATTTTTTTATAGGATGTTAATCATCAAAAGTAGAAAATAAAAATCTACATTTCATTAGAATAAGATGTTACCATGGTTACCATCTCCCATGATACTCTTTCCCGCCCCTCCCCAAAACAGGGCCCTGCCCCGTTTAAAATAAATAACAACAACAACAAAAAAAAAAGGACTGTGTAAGCGCCAAAGGCTGATGCGTGAGATAATTACTGTCTTCTTTTTCATAAAAGTTATATACAAAATGACCCCAGCCAGTGAGGCCTTGCCGCTCTTCTCCTACATCCATCACAATGTCAACGAGATTCGTGTTTTCTGCTTCATCTGGCATCTGCAGGCTGCATCCTCAGGCTCTGTTAAGGAGAGTGGTCCTGCAAGTGGACAGAAGGGGCTGCCTCAGCCTCCTCGGAGCAGGCAGAGGGCAGGCCCATATCTCTGTGAGAAAAAAAGCCCAGGCCAGCCCAGTCTTCAGCATCGTACCAAACCATCCATTGGGAGGACCAGTCTGTTTTTGCTACACCCGCCCTCTTCCTCCCCAGGTTCAAGTGCACCTGGCCGGCCCCTGCCCTCCCTCCCAGGCTCAGGTGCACCTGGCATGTCCTACCTGAGTGTCTTCCAGCTGTCCTTCTCCATGTGATTCTCAGGACCTTCACTTTCAAAGGAGGCGATGAAGAGAGCTGAGGATGGAGAACCCCTGAGAGCCAGCATCCCCACAGATGGGTTGCCCTTCCAGGATCACAGGGGGGGCCAGGACAAGAGGACCAGGAATTCTAACTGGGCCCTGTTGGGCCACCTCAACGGGTTAAGGGGCTTGGGTGGGCATGGGGGAAATTGAGCTCTTGAGATGGGTGTGCTGTCAAAGACACACCCTTACCTTCCTCACTGTAGATGGGCGCTGTGAGTAGGTAACTCTGGATCTTCTTGTCCTTCTCAAAGGGACACTCCACCTGTGTCCATGTCATGAACTCGTGGATCTGTCTGGAAATTTCCCAGAATTTCTGAAAGGACAAAATCACCAACGGTATGCTCGCCTGAATGAACTTAGAGCATTAGAGGCAGAGGCTTGGTTCCTGTATCTGTCTGCTGCTGATGCTGGTGTCCCAGGAGGAGGAAGAGGAGCATGCCAACCTGGCCGGACTATGGCAGCTTGTACAGCATCAGAGATGGCAGAAACCCCTCAGGCCACTCTGCCTTGCACCCCTGCGATTAGGCTTACAGCAGGGCCTGTGTCTCTCTTGCACAGGGAACACAGAAGGCCCCATCTATGATTCCAGCCTGAGGCACTCCCTCATAACAGGGAGGGGCACCGGCAGGACAAGCCACAGTCTTCCTTACCAGGGCATGGGTGTGAAGGTACAGTATCCAACGATCCCTTAGTTAATGCGCCCTACACTTCCCAAGGTACCTTTGTTCTGCTCCCCAGTTTATCTGGAATCCTGCTCAAGTCCTTTCTTTACCTAAGTCCCTCTTCACCCCCAAGTCCCTAAGAACAGTCTCCTCTGCCTCCTTAGTGGAGTCAGCACTGATACCGGGGATAAATACAGACCCTGTGGCATCGAGCTCCGAGATCTGCTGTTCCCTGCCAAAAACACAGGACTGCACCTTAAGACTGAACAGCAGCCCAGACCCACCTGGTTCATCAGGCCCTGAAGGACCTTCTAGACCTCAGGCAGGCCTTGGAAACCATGCCCCTGCTACAAAGCCACTGGTAGCCGCAGTAGTACAGGAAGACTCAGGCTGCCCCACCCATGCTGGGACCTCAAGGGGTTGGGCTCACTTTGAAGTTTATGTGCCCATTGGGCAGGTGGTTGGTGTGGATTTTGTGTAGAAAGTAGATGTCCTTAACGAAGAGGTTGAACACGGGTATGACGATCTTCTCCCGGCTGCTGTTGGCTGTCTGAGACCTCTGCGTCGCCCCCTGCAGGGCTGTTCGGTAGTTGCAGAAGTTGCTGGAGGGGTCCATGTGGTGCTGCAGGCACAGGGAAGACAGAGTGAGGGGTTCCCCTCTGCAGAGTATGAGACTGCAAACGGAGTAGGAAGGCATAGTCCTGGGCCACCCCCCCGCAGCCAACAGGGGGAGGAAAGGCCCAAAGCACCCCCTGAACCCCCAGGCCTTGGAGACTTATACAGAAATGACACAGCCCCATGTGACCTGCCGGGGCCTTGTTCTGTCCTTTAAAGCAGTGTTTGCCAACCTGTGGGTCACGACCCCTTTGGGGTAAACAGAACCTTTTACAGGAGTTGCCTAAGACCATCTGAAAACACAGACATTTATATTACGATTCATAACAGTAGCAAAGTTGCAGTTATGAAGTAGCAATGCAATCATTTTATGGTTGGGGTCACCACACCACGAGGAGCAGGTCACCACACCATGAGGAGCGGGATTGCAGCGTCATCCTAGGAAGGCTGAAAAGCACTGCTGTAAAGTCTTCCTTTGCTCTCCTGCTCAAACCAACACCACTCAGGCCCCACCCCACTCCATGATGAATAAGTATCAGGGTTTTCTAAACACAAAGTAGTCTGTGACCAAATACATCTATGTAAAGCTCCAGATGACCTCTCCGCCAGCCTCTGGGGACACAGGTAGCCCAGGATCAGGAGACAGTGTTGGCTCAGTGGCCTGTACCCCTTGGTTCAAGCTCTTGTTCTTGCTCATTTTAGGTGTTGAATCCAAAGCAACCGGGCTAAGGAGAGCTCAAGTGTCCGGCATCAGTGAGGCCAGTCCCATGTGTGTAATTATGATGGGAAAGATCCCATCCCCTGCTGCCTGGGATCCTCTGTACAACTGAGATGGGGGAGGGTCAGACAGCAGTACCTCCAAGACATCAAACTTGGCGGTCTTGACTTTGGACCACGTTTTCTTCAGCCGTGCCACTGGACTGAGGTTCATGCCAGCTGGAGGGACATGGGTAGAGGTCAGGTCATGGAGAAACAGGTGACATGGGGAGCCCCACCTGTGCCTGGACACTCACATATGATGGCCATCATGGAGTTGAAGTTCCCAATGTTGAAACACTCTCGGGCCACATCAATGAAGAACTCCAGCATGCGGGTCCGGTGTTTCTTCTTTACCACCTGGAAACAGTGGGTCTGCCTCAGTGTGGAGCCACCGAGGGGCCACTGGGCAAAGATTGCTGGGAGGGCACTGGACTCAGCTGCCCGAAGCCTGGGGATGCATCTTCCTGGGGATATATATGTGTATGTGTATGTGTGTGTATATACATACATGTGTGTATGTATGTATGTGTGTATGCATTATATATATGTATGTACGTATGTATGTGTGTGTGACTGTGTGTGTGCGTTCTAACACTCCATCTTCATCCACTGCCTCCCGGGCTGAGGACAATGAAGCTCACTATAATTGGCTCAGTAGTTCTGGACCCAAGGAGAGTTTTCCAGGGTGAGGTCTTAGTTAACATGTAAAAGAATCATTGTTGTATGTGTGAGTTGGCTGGCAGGGACAAGCTTGAGGTCCTGGTAGAGGGCACCATGTGCATTTCCTTGAGTTCTATGAGGGCAGGAGTCAGCCTTGCAGAGATGGTAGGAGGGGGTCCGCTTACCCAGGTCTGCTATGACAGAAACTTACCCGGCACACCTCTGTAGCCACGAGCATGCTCAAGCAGTTGAACCAGTTGTCATAGGCTTCTAAACTGAAGGTCTTAGTCATGTCTCCTCGGCACTAGAGGGACAAAGTGTGTCACAGGGAGCCCTGGAGACCCTGCTTGGACAAGCCAGTTACCATGGCTGGCCAGGTCTCAAGACCGCATGTTCTTTAGCTGTTCTGACAGGCTAACCCATCAGTCCAGACTGGCTTCTCCCATGATGCATTGCTCTGCATAGTTATCACTAAACGCCATGATAAATTCCAGGAAGGCCACAGCCACACCCATTGGGTGGCACTGTCCAGTACTCAAAAGTGCACATCACGTACTACGTGAGGCCTGCTCCCTACCTGTGTTGGGGTGCAAGTGCCAGGCATGGCTAGGTCAGCTACCAGCCACGCTTCCGAGTGTTCCCACATACCCTGTGATTGTCCAAGGAGTCCATGTGGCTGATGATCTGCATCAGGTCCTCAGGGCGAATACTGTTGACCCGCTCCTTCAGTAGGGGACAAGAAGAGAAGTCAGAGCTTCAAGGGAGTGTGACAGAGGCCAGCACTACCCAACCCCTTCCACTCACACAAGGATGTCACACCCTTACACACACAACACCAAACAGAAACACAACTAGCCTGTGACAGCCATGGCAAGAGCTAGCAAGCCAGCTTCCCTGTCATGGCCCAGACTGACCAGCAAGGGAGGTATCCTGCAGCACCCCTGGCTAAGCAGTGCCAAGTGTGGCCCGCCCGACCCCAGTCCATACAATGCCAGAGCATGCAGCAACACTGACCAGTTCAATGTGAGTCAGCTGCTGGGCCAGCACCAGGGGGTCGCTACACACACCCAGGATATCTTTCTGGGCAGCTGGTGGCTTGGCCTTAAGGACAGGCCCTTTGTCCACAACGGGTGACCGGAGCTTCTCCCGAAGTTCTTGGAGCTGACTTCGGGCAGCCAGGGACAACAGCAAGCTTTGTATCATTTGAGCAATGGCTTTCTTCACTGTGCCATTCTCCTGTGAGGGTCAGGGCTGCATCAGCACTGGAGTGGATTAACAGCGAGACCACCACCACCACACAAGAACCCCATCTCAAGTCTAGGACTATATCTGACCTTCAGCTCCCGACCTCCTAGCCAGACCTGAGTACACCTTTGGGCCCACAGTGGCTCCTGGGACTGCTGAAAAGGAAGGTTATAGCTGGCTGTCCTGCCAGGGAAGGTGCAGAAGGTAGGGGGCCTAGAGCTTGGTTTGTGGGTCTGAAAAGCAACTTTCCCAGAGGTTGTCATGTTGTCATCTGAAGACACCAGGAAGAGTTTTCTCCCTGGGTGGGGTATCCTAGGCTCACTGGCCTCTCAAGAGTCTCTCCCCTGGCTTCCCTACCCAGCAAACGGGCTGCTAAGCACAGGGTTCTCCATCCTGGGAAGAGGCAGCTTCTCAGCTTCTGTCTCTGCCAAGGCCAAGACAAGTCTGGGAGCCGGGAAAAGCAGACAGATAGATGCCACCAAGGCATGGGGGTGCCGAAGGCAAGCATGGAGCTAATTGTTGGGATGACACAGGTCCACCTAGCCCATTGCTGGCCTGCTAAGCTATGGCCTGTGCATGCTACCCTCTTGGAGGTCACAAGGAAAGGGACCAGATATGAGGATATTGCTATAGAAGCTTCCCCCCATTAAAAACACCCAAGCAGCCTGGCCAAGGACCGAGGGAGGGCCTCACCTCATCACACTGCGTGACACGGTGTGCGATGGCCTTCAGCTCTGTCATGACCTTCTCATCCTGGAAGTCGTAAGGGAAGGCCTCCGTCCACTCCTTCAGCAGCTGCACAATCTTGGTAGAGAAGGACTTTAGCTTGGCCTGGGACAGTGGGGGGACGTGCAAGACTGCCAAGTCAGAGGAGGCCATACAACAGCAACAGGAAGAAGTTGCCCTTTACTTTAGGGCCATGCCCCTCCTCAGGGTCTGTGCTAGGCACACAGCCCCCATGTGCACGTGAGGTGTTGCTATAGCTACACCAAACTACGTGCAGCTCTCACTTGCCTCTTACTTCTGTGACGTGGACATTTTCCACTTACATCCACTTTTCAAAACAAAACGCGCTACTACCGCAACAGAAAGGCAGTTCTACTTGCTATGATTAAACATTGCTCATGAAAACACCCACCCAAGAAGGATCACAGTAGATGCCAAACTGTTCTGCCCCTCTCTGCCCAGGGCAAGTTTGGCAGGTACTGGGAGGAGGTACAACCCTGAGGAGGGAGCCGAGCACAGAGCTACAGGGCTGGGGTCTGGCAGGGGTTGGGGAGGGGGTGTGGCTGGTATGCTGGGAAAGGCTGTTTATTCTCCTCAAAATACCTGTATAGCCTCTGCCCCGGGGAGGAGATCAGAGAGGCTCAAGCTACTCAGCTGTGCCCGCACAGGCCAAAGCCCTCTGGCACCGCCATAACTACGCCTGGGCCCTAATCAGTTTGCTGCTGCCCAAACCAAGCCATAGTATTGGCTTCAGATCCCTCCTGCTGTGAGAGCCCACTCTCCTCAGACCCAACCTGCAGACTCATGAGGCCTGAGCTCAGCCTAGCCTGGCACCTGTCCTGGACACTGGGACCAGCAGATTACCTAGCCTGCACTACCTGGCCAGCAACTCTGACAAGACTGAGGGGGTGGGTAACTGTTCACGAGCTCCCTCCACACACCTCCAGCAGGAGAAGGCTGGATCAGAGAGTATGAGTCAGGCTACACTCTGATGCAGACCTGCCGGTGCCTGGACAACAACCCCTTCACACACACACACACACACACACACACACACACACACACACACACACATTTCCTTTTGCACCAGAGCCTAAACTGCCCCAGGCATCTGACCTCCAGGGCATCAGAATAATGGTGGCTTCCTGCCCAAATGTCTCAATCCAGAAGGACCACCCAGCCCTCCTGGGACTACTGAATGTGAGCAGTTGCTATCCTGAGAGCTATGGTTTGGTTTGCTACCCACAAAGGCAGCAGTGACAGAGCTCCCCTCTGATGCTTTCGCCATCTAACCTCATTTCAGGGAATCTGGCACTGATAGAAGGCCAGCTGTCTGTGGGCCCTCGCCCCAGGAGGGTACAAGCTCTGAGTCCAGCAGCTTAGCTCTAGTGCTGCACCTCAGGGCTGCAGCATGGCAGAGCAGTTCTGCCAGCACTGGGCCTCCAGGCTGACCCCCTCCGTACCCTGCCCACCTTCTCTATTCGCTGTCCCTCTTTAACCCAGGAGATGAAGGGCCATCACCCCTTCCATGGCTTACCTTCTCGGGCCCAGCCTCCAGCTGCTGCCTCTGTTCCAGACAGATCTGCCCTACTCGAGCCAGAAGGTCATGAGGGGGCATGAAGACCCGGGAACTCAGGAGAAATGTGAAGATGTATGTCCGCTGCAGGAAGGAGAGGAGGTGATTGATGACCAGAACATTCCCATGGGTATGCTCGGTTGTGCTTGGCCCGGCTTCTCTGCCTACATGGCCTCCTTTATCTTGTATGACTTTGTTTCTTTCTGTTGTTAGGTCTGCCTATTTAAGAGACACAGCTCTGTTGGAATTCTCCAGTACCCTCTGTCCCGCCCCGAAATGGGGGAAGGGTGGCCCTCCAGGTCTGATGCCAGGTTTCTCAGGTGACATTCTGTGATCAGTGGTTCTCATGTCTTGTGCCTTCCATGGGTCCGTTCTTACAGGATCTTCATAGTTCCTGACCATAGCCAGGTGGTTCTGCAGGTTGGAGTCCTCTGGGGACTCTACCGACTTGGCCTAACCCCATTTGGCTGATGTAGGCTGGGTTGTCTAGGTCCCTAGGCCCCAACTCCAAAGCCACAGGACAGGAATTTACTTGCTCCAGTCTGAGGCCAGCTGGGTTTAGTCGGCAGGGGGGTGCATACAACCTGAAGCAGGACACATCTATGCCATAGAGGCATGCAAGGTCACTGGAGGTAGCGCTCTCTGTGACACTAGGTATTCCTCTGACCCTGTAAACTTCCTATGACCTGTCTCAGGGTGTACAGGGTTAGTGCTCAGGCACCCCAACCAGCAGGTGAGACTCTCAGGGTCCACTTTACAAGCAGACGACTCAGACATGTAATGAAAAGCATATTATAGGGTTACATCTTTGGTTCTAAGCTCCACTTCACAAGGAGTGGAGATCTTCTGGTGTGTTTTCATGGTACATGTATGCTCTGCAGTTACGTGAGGAGGGGAGATCAGAAGCTCGGAAGACGAGCCAATGCACTGCTAGACACCCCACTCAATTTCCTGACCTGCTACCCCATCCTGGGAACCTATAGGGGGCATCCCAGGGCACAGTGTTCTGACAATTAACTGTGTGGCAGCAGGCTGAGAGCCTCTATCATAGCCCATCTGGGGATTTTTCCTTGCTTTGGTACAAGATCGCAGATTCACAGCACAGTCAGGGCTAAGGGACTGTGGCCCTGCCGTGGGTTTCTTCTGGACCTAGGCTTCCTCTGTCCCAGTCTCTCACCAGCCATTTCTGTACCATTAGCACCAAAGTCAGCCCTAACTAGTCCTTGACAGGGCTTATAGGATGGATGGATGGATGGATGGATGGATGGATGGATGGAAGGAAGGAAGGACAGAGAAGGCTTGTCTTCCCAGAGCCCAGGGAAGGCAAGGGTGGCCTTACAGACAGAGAAGCCAAGCTGCTCAAAGCACTGCCCTAGAGAGGCCGGAGAGATGGCTCAGTGGTTAGGAACACTTGCTGCTCTTTTGCAGGACCCAACTTTAATTCCTAGCATCCACACAGCAGTTCACAACTGTCTCTGATGCCAGTCCAGAGGTTCCAGACATGTATGCAGGCAAAATATTTATATATATTCAATCAATCAATCAATCAATTAAAGATAGCCAGGCATAGTGATTGATGCACACCTTTAATCCCAGCACTTTAGAGTTAGAGGCAGATAGATCTCTGTGAGTTCAAGGCCAGCCTACATAATGAACTCCAGGATAGTCCATCAGACCCACATAGTGAGACTCTATCTCAGAAGACCAGGAAGAAAGAAGGAAAGGAAGAAAGAAAGAAGAAGGAAGGAAGGAAAGAAGGAAGGAAGGAAGGAAGGAAGAAAGAAAGAAAGAAAGAAAGAAAGAAAGAAAGAAAGAAAGAAAGAAAGAAAGGCAGGCAGACAGACTTGGCCCTGTGAAGGTTCTGTGCCCCAGTGTAGGGGAATGCCAGGGCCAATAAGTGGGAGAGGGTGGGGTGGCAAGCAGGGGGAGGGGGGAGGCAACAGGGGTTTGTTCTTGTTGGTTTTTGTTTTATTTTGTTTTGTTTTGTTTTTGAGGGGAAACTGGGAAAGGAGAAATCATATGGCATGTAAATAAAGAACATATCTAATAGAAAGAAAGAAAGAAAGAAAGAAAGAAAGAAAGGAAGGAAGAAAGAAAAAAGAGAAGAAAGAGAAAAAAGGAAGAAAGGAGGGAAGAGAGAAGGAGGCAGCTATAGCTAGAGAGCAGCAATTCCTCTTACCTTGTCCTGATGGCCAAGAGCCTAAGTCTGCCCCTAGAACAGACAGGGGATTCTGGGATGGACAAACAGAGGTGGCTGGGACAGATGGACAGGGCGGGCTGCTTCGCTGGGACTAGCCTGAAGAGCTACTTTTCCTGAGAGCCATCACCCATCAGAGGTGGAAGGAGAGCCAAACATTACAAGAGACTGCCTTCCCTGTTCCCAGAATGCTCGATGCCACCTTGAGGTGAGGAGGAAGGCTCTGGACTACTGATGAGTAGGTAAAGGGATCCAGCATTCACATGCCTCAGAGAAGGCTCTTCTTCCCGGGGAATTTGTGCTTCTCAGCTCAGGGAAGCTATGGGAAGTAGTATGGGCTACCAGGTCACAGGACAGGATGCAGATGCTGTGACCTTCCTCCGGGTGGGACCTTTGTATATCTCTGCTTCCTATGTGACCTCCCTATTTTTACCTACTAGAAGCAGAGGGAAGTCACTTCCTCTAGACAGGTTTTTATGTGCACGGTAGAAGGTGATGAAGGCCCAGGAGGTAGTATTGACCCTGCCGCCTATCCATCCCCCGCTGCCCTGTCTAACTCTACTGCCCCATCTGAGCCTGACTCCCCTCCCGGAAGCAGCCTTCCCTGAAGCCCAGATTTCCCCTCCCAGTTACTTGCCACTCCAGCTCCCTCAGGTCCCAGCCACTCACATCAGGATAATAGTCCACCGTTGGGACCAGGTGCTCCATCAAGGCCTCCAAGGACCCGGAAGTGAGGCGTCCATCTTGAAAAATGAGGTCCTTGGAGCCGCTGCTGGCCCCACCTCCTCTCTCCCCCATGCCAGGCTGCCCCTGTCTGTTACAGTTGGGTCCAAGGATGCTGGAGAAGACCACAGATGTCTGGGGCATAGCTTCCTGGGAAAGAAGAACAAGGGTGTGAGATATGTCCCAGGTGGCCTGCAGTCTGTGTGCACAAAAAGGCTGACTAAAAGCTCCAAGGTGAAGAGCTTGGGCAGCTCGGTGGTCCCCCAGATGCTGCAGCTCAGATGAGAATATCTTTACCACCTGCTCCTTACATGCTAGGTCTCATTCTAGGGACCCCCAACTCAGTGTAGGTTCTCTGTGTCCCAATCATAGGTCTCCTGAGATTGTATCTAGGGGGAGAATAAACTCAAGAGCAAGTATAGGGAGCCTGTGGTCAAGACAGCCAAAGTGATGGGGTGTGAATGACGGATATGTGTGACTGTTGATCATTAGCTATGCAACTCCTGTGGAGAGCCAAGGAACACCCTTCAGGGCAGCAGATGCCAGTTTCTGAGCCTGATGCATGGAGAGGTTAAGGGATTAGCAGAGGCAGTAGTCTGAGGGCTGGGCTAATCAGTGTATGCTGTAGGGCTGGAGTATAGTGTGCTGCTGCTGCTGCTGCTGCTGCTGCTGCTGCTGCTGCTGCTGCTGCTGCTGCTGCTGCTGAGAGAGAGCTTAGAGTCTGCTCTGAGTAGAGGAGCTAAGAAGTACAGCAAGAGAGGCATCTGGAGGATAATTATTTGGTTTTTCTGGAACACTGGGAGGGCTTGTACACTGGTCAAGCAGCAGCACATGAGGCGGGGTGGTAGAACTGACCTTGGCTACTCTGAAGAACTGTCAAGCCTGAGCCACTTACCAGCATAACACAGAATAACAGACGGAGTCTGGGGGAACATCTGTAACTGGCTTTTGGACATGTGGAATTGGTGCTAAAGCAGGCAGGGCAGCATCCTGGCGGAAGTGCATTCTGGGACTGCCTACGCTGGATGGCTGACAAAGAAACCTCAGGCTTTCTTGGAATTCTTGAAAAAAAAAATCTTTTGCCACGAGAATGGGAATTCAAGCAAACTCCCAAAACAAGCAGAGAGGAGCCCATACCATCATGTACCCCTGAAAGTCCAGGAAGTCATCAGCCCCACAGCTGGGGTACCTCACATAAATTAGGCACACATTATTTTCAGGCCCAGCCTGACTCTGCTGCATCAGAGACACAGGAGCAAGCTTGATACTTTGTCCCAGGAAGTTTGCCGGGGATCTCTGCATCAAGTCTGTGGGCCCCTGACTTGAGAAAAAGCCTTCAATTTTCAGAGAACAAAACTAAGGCCAACTGAGGTAGACTTCGAGGGAAGAAATCCTAAGATATCCAAGAGCCTCCCTGCCCTCTTCCCCAGCCAACCCACGAGGCCAGAAGAGGATACACTGACTTCTGTGTTCTTCCACAGGCCCAGCATGGTACTTGGTGACCAACTTCACAATCAAATAACACTGGTTGTTTGTGGTGAGGTCTCGCCACCTGTAGTAGCCCTGCTGGCCTCAGGGTCTCACAGAGGCTCAGGTGGACCTCAAAACTTCACACAGTTTTGAGTCTTCAAAAGGTGACTGGCAGGTGGTATAGCCTTGGCCAATAGCACCTCTATATTCCACACCACTGGAGTTTTGCCTCTACGGAGGCAGCAGGGCTCTGGACAGGAGATATAACTGAGGGTAAGGGACATGCTCTAACTTCCCACTAACTCATACGGCCCCTGCTGAGTCCCTTGGGCAAGGCTGCGATAGTCAGTCTGCTGGGAGAACCAGGCGGAGGCTGCCTGGGTCTCAATATACTGTGATTCTGCTACTACAGAGGGGACAGTAAGACTTGCTACCTTCAAGGAAAGAAGGCCAAAGAACCAGTAAGAGTCCTTGGGACAGGCACAGTTCCCAAAAGGCTACCCTACCATGGGAATCTGAAGTCTGCAGCAATCACTGAGAGGGGACATATGGCAAAAGCTAATATTCAGTGTTGTAAATGACAGAAAGCGGTGGCACCAAGTCATCTCATTTATTCTGTACTGTCATGCTACTCTTCCCCAAAAGCTCGCACAGAGCTCAAGTTACAGCCACCAGTCTCACAGACACGTGAAGGCCAGGATGCAGTAAAGGCACCAATGACACAGGGAGCCCACGCTGCATGGATTCACTGTAATAATAAATGTGCCCTTCCCCTCCCTCCCCCCACCAACACCAAGAGCACCTGAGCCTGTTAAAATTCAAGATCTTGTTCCAGGCCTGGCTCGCCAAGAACCTGTCCCTTGATACAGGGATATCTCTTGTGCAAGCAAGCAGAAGGCCAGAGAATCTGCATCCCCTGCACATTCCAGTGTCCAATGACATGTGCCAGCTAAATGAGGTTCCCGCCACTGTGGCCAAACACAGGAACAATACAGAGACTTCTCAAAGCCACCTTCCTCAGCTCTCAAACCATCTGGGGGCAAGCTTGACACTGGCATTTTCTGAAGATTTCTAAGTACAAAGGAGTATCAGGAAGTCCCCTACAAGGCTCCTGGCTGCACCCAGACCTCCAGTGAGGCTGCAACCATTGCAGAGGACCCAGGAAGTCCCCCCAGGCCAGCCAGAGGGACTAGGATAGACCTGGAGTGGGCTGGTTTCTGAGGCCCATCTTTGCCTCTGCCCTTAATCCAACTGAAGTTCACCTGGGCCACGCTGCCGTCCTTGCGTGTATGGGGAACAGTCTGTACCTCACGGGCTTTACCGCTCCTCGCTCCTTCTCCATTCAAGCAAGAAAACAAGCGCCTTCTAATTACAGACCTAATCAACTGGGTAAAGCACCTTGCATCCAGACGGAGCAAGTGACTCACGGTCTCCTTGCAGACAGTCTTAAAAGCTTCTCCATTCCCACATCAAGCCGGGTGGTATAAGGGCGGATCCAGGGATCCAGGCTGCAGGGGCTACCAGGAGGGTCTCTCCTGCCCAGAGAGGAGAGAGAGAGAGAGAGAGAGAGAGAGAGAGAGAGAGAGAGAGAGAGAGAGAGAGAGAGAGAGCAGGGTTCCACACCTGGGCTTACCTGGGGCTCTGGAGCCACCACAGAGGAAGGTAATTAACTCGCTATGCGGGCAGAGTTCTCCTGGCCTGAAAGGAATTGAGGTTGGGTGAGCAGACCATACCCACTGCCTTCAGAACCACAGAGACCTTCAGGGTCTGGGTGGGGGTGGAGGGTGGCTTAGCAGAGGTGAAGAAAGAAGCCCTATGCAAACCACTGAAATGGATGAGCTGCGGGCTAGGGACTGGCCAACTGGCCTGAGGCAAGACAGCCACAGGGAGCAGGTCCAGGAGCTTCCTGTCACTACCCTGTTGCCTCTTTCCAGCTCCCCTGTCACTACCTGTGGGCAGCCTTGTCCTTCCCTGAGTGCTGAGCCAGCCACCATGCCGGCTCAGCACTCTCCTCTTTCTTCCTGATGAAGAAGCAGCTCATGGGGGCCTTGCTGCTAGACTCGTGCTTGCTGCCCAGCTCTGAGGGCACTGCCTTGGGTCTATACTCCACCTATGACCATCCAGCCCCCATTTCCCTAAGTCTTCTCCGGTGACTACAGGTCCTAGGCCCAGTACATGGAGGTAAGCTTGGCATGTGGATTCAAGAATATGCCGTCTCCACATCTGGGATAAAGTCTCTGGGCTTCTCTACACCTGTTCCCTCAGATGTGACCAGGTGGATGTCTCATCCCTCCTCCCGGTAGGCGAGGGCTAAGTCAGAAGATGAAAACTAGGAAGCGTGTGTTCCTAGGGCACTACCAGATATGGCCATGTGACCCTGTGGTTCAGTGGTTGTCCCTGATTCTGACCATGGCCTCTGACCTAAGGCTTCAGAGCCATCAGTATACACCAGTGCTCTTGCTAAGGCACGAGAGAAGCAGACCCATTCTGGCTATGCACACACCAGAGTCTGGGGCTGCAACAGGTAACGCCTAGGAACTTGTACACCTTTTATGCACATTTCCATCCATGGGACACAGAAAACCCCACCCTCTCCCTCCAGTTAGTCAAGCACTTCACAGAGCTCTGCCAATGACACCTTGTGGTGTGTGAACACATTTCCATATCTATGCACTCTGCCTGCTGTTCCCCCGGGGCCACACTCCCCAGTGAAGTGTTCATACACAGGCCTCCACTTAAGCTCTGGGGATCTGGGCCTGGAAGATAGCAGTCATTGTTTCTCTCCTGTGCCCCTCCAACATCCAGAACACGATCATGTGGATGGCTCCAAAGTGTAAGGAGGGAAGGGTGAGGAAGAGCCAGCTTCCCTCTAGCTGTTGCTAGGAGCAATCGTTGCATCTTTGTAAGCCTTAGGACCCCAGCCACAGACTGCAGCATGGCCCTCTGACTGTGGGAAATGTAGTAGGGGGGTACATAAGGGATGGCTTCAAGCTCAGAACAAGCACACTGAGATGTGAGCCAAGCAGGCTGCAGTACAGAAAAGGATAATGGCTGTGGGGAGCCGCAGCTGCCACCCTATATACATATATATTGAACACCTGGTCTCCGGCCAGAGCAGAGAGCATTGAGATAAACAAGCCTTAGTTGGAAAAGCTGTGTGCCTCTAGTTTGTGATGCAAGCTGGCATGATTTCTCGTAGCCTATTATGCTTTGCTACGTAGCCGATGCTGATTGGGACCAGGGAAAGTATTTAACCCACAAGGGCTGGGGGCTGGAGAGAGAATAGGATTAGGGGTAAGTATGTAAGGGTATAGATAGTAAGTATGTAGAGAATAAGAAGTAGTGAGTAAGTATGTAGAATTAGGGCTGGTGATGGGTTATGTAAGATTTAGGAGTAAGTATTTAGAATTGGGGCTGGTAATGGGATAGGAGAGAAGATAGACATATAGAAGTAAGATGTAAGGATAGATGTAAGATATAGAATTAGGAATAAGTATGTAACTAATAAGATGTAACTAATAAGATGTAAGTAGTAATAAGTAAGATGTAAGAAGAAGATATAGAAGAATATAAGCTAGCTAGTAAGAAGTAAATATGAAGGTTCCTGAATAAAATCTGCATGGAGAAGGGCTCGGTGTTTGCCTCCTTACTTCTAACTGGACGGTAAGGCGGCCGAAAATGGCCCCGGATGTCTCCACATCCACACAGCAGGTGTGTGCTGGAGCTCTGCCCCAGTACACCACAACAGCGGTGGCAGGCAGCCAGGGCTGAGAGAATAAGTTAGCAGTTTGTCTACAGCTGCAAGAGACCCCCAGAAAGGATAAGATGGTCAACAAAATTTGGCAACAGATCATGAAGAAGGTCCCTTCTTCCAATCCTGACAGAGATCTTAGTGCCCCTCTATGCACCAAGCAGCACAGACTGAGCTGGCAGTAGCCACTATGGGGCCTTAGCCAGTTTTCCTGTTGCTGTGATAAAATACCCAGCAAAACTGACTACAGTGAGAAAGGGCTTGTTTTGATTCACAGATGGAGGGTTCAGTCCATCTTGGTGGGGAAGGCTCAGCAGCAGGAGCTAGAGGCAACAGGTCACACTACATCCACAGTGGGGAGGCTGTGCTTGGAGAATACTGCCCTCCGCTTCCAAACTCTAGATGGGCTAAGAAACTCTGCCCCCTGGAGGAGAGTCCTGGGACTGAGAACAGTGCTGCAGTGGGGACCAAAGGATCCAGACCAGAGGTAGAGGTACCTACAACTTTACCCCACTACACGATGGGTGGGGAATCTTCACATCCGCTCCTGGATGTGAATGGCCTGGGTCATTCTTCTGTCTTCTCTCTCTTGTATGCGTTTCCTGCTTCCTCTACTGAGGATGCCCATGGAGGACAAGAGATAGGTGGAGTGAGGAGGCCAGGGTGTGGCTTGGCCTCTAGAGGTCTCATTAAAGACTCAGCCCCTGGCTGCCAGTAATCAGCCTAGTGGAGCCCAGGGAAGGGATAAATGCTGACTTGAGGACAGAATCAAGTCACTGCAGGCTGCTCCCCTCACTCCTGTCCCAGAGTCTGCACCCCACCCTGTGACTGTATGCATGCTTTGGGGATATTCTCAGGAAACACACCCTCTTTTTTTTTTTTTTCCTATCAGCCTCTAACTTGATTTCTCAGAGGCTCTGGACAGCAGCAAGTCTAGGGACTGGGAGCTGGGACAGAACACTTTCCTCCAGGAACTGAGGGCAGCACGGGGCATAGAGGGAGGCAGTGCAGCATGCTGCAACAGACAGTTCTGGATCCTGGAAGCTTCTGAGGCCCAGCTACCCGCCTCTAACCAACTCTCTCTGGCAGGCTCCTTCTCAAGAGGAGGCAAGGGTCAGGAGCCTTCCCAGTACACCTCACCCAGAGTATCTTTTATAAAGTGCAAGTCTCCATCCCAGAGACACTAAGGGAAGGACATTGGATGTCCCAGAGGGACAGCCGGCTACCAGGCTGCCCTTCAACACAGCCAACCCCATCCCAGCAGAGAGGAGGGCATAAGAAGGGGCCAGTTTCACACACAGCTGGGAAGAGGAGTCGGGTGTCCTCTTTACAGCTCTGAAGGAAAGAACTGTTGGGGGTAGGATCACCAAGCACATTCAGAATTCCAGGGCCCTTCCCAGATTCGAGTCTGTGGTTCTAGAAATTTCTGAGAAATGTAGAAGCAGCTTTCAACTAACCTTGTTGAATTTTAAATTCTATTATTAGAAATTAGAGGAAGCCATGAGCTGGGCATCAATCAGTGTAAATCAACTCCTACAAATGTGGCTCACCTATAACACAGAAGAATGCTCGCTTCTCTGATAAGGACAGCAAGTCCTGGTCCTCGGGACCTGCATTCAGCTACTCAGGCTGGCAGAGGTGTGCAGGTAAGCCCAGGCTGGCCTTCCCCACAACCCTCCAACATCTCCTCAGGAGCATGAAGGAAGGCTGAGAGGAAGAGAGGAAGGCCGACTCTCTACCTGGATGGACAGGTGGATAAAGACACACTCCTTCCGCATTCTGCACGTTGTTTCCGAGCAGGGGGCTCCGAGGCTCCCAGGGGGTTGTCCTTAGGCCCCAGGCAAAGCAACTAGGATTTCTGAAAAACTAGGACAAAAATGGCCCTGAAGGTGCACTTGGCATAAACACCCAGGGTTCTTCCAGAAGGTGGAGGGGCCTCAGCCGCCTCCCAGCCTCTGCCAGTTTGGGGAGGGGTCCTGCTTTCTGAAGCAGCACCAGGCTTCTATTTTTTAACCTACTCAACAAAAAAACTGAGACTATTTTTAGCTTGGCAAGCTGCAGGACATCACAATTAGCAACTGAAAATTACACATCCTGCCTGTCTCTCCTCTGCTGCCTGGGGGGTGGGGGGCTGCTCCAGGATGGAGCTGGGGCCCAGCCCTGTGCCCCTACCCTCAAGGGCACAAAATCTAAAGAGCCCATCAGAGACCACAGTCAGGATTATGCTGGCTGCTTGGACTCAGTGGGAGGGCACATGAGCCCAACTCTGCTAGGGACCCTACAAAATGGCTCCCAATCACTCTTCCCAGAAAGCATTTGCACTGGGCTAGGGCAGGGAGAGAGATGTCAGAGCATACACTCCTTGCTCATTAATGGATGCTCGCTACAGACACAAGCAGCTTCCTGGAGCCGGTACAAACCTTTCTGTAAGCCTTCAGTGGGTCAGAGGATTTGCATGAGAGGCTTTGGGCCTCTGTCACATCACACACCTCCAGAAGGCTGCCCTTGGGTCGCTGGCGGGGCCACCACATTCTTCAATACAGAAATTCTAAATTATACCTAGGAATCAAAGCAAGTGCTGAGGCAGTGTAAGTAGTAGAAGACTTGGTGTGTTAGGTGAGGCAGGGGGCTCACCTCCCTACAGGATCAGCCACTCCACCTCAAAAGAGGAGGCTCAAGAGCCAAGCATCTCTTGTTTAGAAACCTCTAGGCACTCACTAGGGACCGCTCTTCTTCCTACCTTTAGGATCTGTTCCTTTCTGCCAACCGGGAGCACAAATGAACCTCACACCCCTCCAGCCAGAGTTCCCTCAGTACAGGGACTTGCACAGCATCTCACCGGCAGCTCCTTGTCACTACTATACCCTCAGGGTCTGGGGTCCCATTTGCATTGAGGGGCAGTGTGAGTCTGACTGGCAGACAGAGCCCCCCCTCCCCCCGCACGCGCACAGGTAGGGGTTCAGGAATCTGCTGAGGAAAAACAAGGCTTCCATGCAGGAAACAGACTATCTTTCCTGCCCTATGCTAACAACTTTATCATCAACTCCCCTGCCCTTCAATTCACAGGTTTCCATTTCCCACAGGCTGAAGCTCCCATCTCCACTTGAAGCGGGTGACACTTGGGGAGCCCGGCTCAAGTCTTGAGTGATAAGTACATGGCTCAGTCTTCCGGGGTATAGCCTGTGACACAAGCAAGCTACAGGTGAGCTACTGCCTGAGAGTCGTTGGTTCAGGCTTTGGCCGGCCTAAAAGACTCCCTCCAAGATCCCCCTAGAGACTGTCTCCCCTCCTCCAAAGTTACGGTCCCTCATTTGGAGCTGAAATGTCTCCCCTGAGCTCTTTTATTTTGTGATTTATTTCTTTTTTACTTTTTATGCATATGAGTGTTTTGCCTGTGTGTATACATATACATACACACACACACACACACACACACACACACACACACATATGCACCATCTGTGTGCCCATGGAGATCAGAAGAAACCTTGGAATCCTCTAGAACTGGAGCTACAGGCCATTGTGAACCATTATGTGGGTGCTGAGTCTCAAACCCAAGTCCTCTACAAGATCAGATAAATGTTCATAACTGCTGAGCGGAGCCATCTCTCCAGCTCCTCCTTTGAGCTCTTGTTGTGATCCTGTCCTCTGAATCCACACACAACAGATACGCAAGGTCTAGCCACAAGTATAGCCTAGGCCCGAGCTGGCCAGAAAGCAACTATGTCATTCTGCTGAGAGGAAGCACCCACCCCGCCCCCCTGTAACATGTGACAGTGAAGTGAAGCTTCGAGGCCCGAGGCTTGGGGCGTACCTGCCTGCTTTAACAAGAGCAGAACACAGAGTGAGAGCTGGTACTGGCCTTTCCCTGGCCAGGCCTCTGGGCCACCTGTTAATACCTGTAAGGCAGCCAGTTGGCCCATGGCGAAGACGGAGAAGACAGAGGCCACCTCTGACTCCTGGCAGATGGATCCCTTTGGCTGTTTTTTTTTTGAGGGGGGGTGATTTTTTTTGGTTTTGTTTTGTTTTGTTTTTGTTGTTTTTTGTTTTGTTCTGTTTTGTTTTTCAAGACAGGGTTTCTCTGTATAGCCCTGGCTGTCCTGGAGCTCACTCTGTAGACCAGGCTGTCCTCAAACTCAGAAATCCACCTGCCTCTGCCTCCCAAATGCTGGGATTAAAGGTGTGCACCACCACTGCCTGGCCCTTTGGCTGTTATTCAGCCCTATCCCAGGCATGGAGGCTCAGAGTGGTCGTGGCCTAGGGTGACCACTTGCCTCCTGTCTTTATTAGGGGTATAGAAATATGCTTCCTTCTCTGCTCATAGGCCCCTCCAGTTGTCACCTTCTCTTCCCTTTGACCACCTGTGCTCTCTACAGCAAGCAAGTTCTTAGAAGAACTGGCCCCTAATCCAGTGACTGGATTGTGGGAGCACCAAGCCCAGAGGCCCTGAGATAGCTGGGGGTCAGTGGGCCATATTGGCTCCCACCTAAGTCTAAGCTCACGGAGCCATAGTTACAGTGCCCTAAAGGAAGGTGACATTTGGGGCTGGTGGGATGGCTCCTCACGTAAAGGCACTTGGACCAAGACCAAAGATCTACCTGAGTTTGATCACCAAAAACACACATGGTGGAAATAGAGAACTGACTCTTGCTGTTATCTGACCTCTACATACATGCCCTGACATGAGTGTCTCATACCCACACATGCGTAAATGAAAAAATACCATTTTTTAAAGAAGGGGCACATTTGCCTTGCCGTGCTCTTACAACAGGCCAGGGCCTGGCATAGGGAGCGGGCTGGGCTCCCACAAGGAGGTGGCTGCCATGGAAACCAGAGTGGCAGCCACAGGACCTCCTCTGGAACTTCTCCACAAAGGCAGGGCCTGAGCACAACACCGATAATTAAAGCTTTGTTGCGGGCACATGGCTCGCTTTTTTTTTCTTCTGAAATCCTCTCTATTACCATATTTACTACGAATTGGCAGGAGGAATCCTGCCATCTCTGCACTCCTAGCTGCAGATCCTGCTACGTCTGAGCATTCTCCTCCTTCTTCCCTCCCCCACTGCCTCCTTTTGTCTATCAGCTCCTTGTGGTGGCCGCTCAGGGGACAGAATGTCATTGTCCACCAATAACTAGCCCCATTCTCAAGGTCTGAGAGGTGTGGGCTGGGAGCAGGTGGGATTTCAGAGAATCCCTGGCCTTTCCCAGCAGGCAGCGTGGCTGCAAGCTTGCCTCCCACCAACCCGGGGCTTGGGCAGTTGCAGTTCTTGGCCTATGTCATCATCTCCTCTTATGCTGACTCTGTAGGAATGAACTGCCTCCCTTGCATGCAGTTTGGCTTCCAGGTCTTGTATTTCTGGAGCCCAAGTGGCCACAGACATGGACAACAGGCAAATAGGACATCTTGGCAAATGGTCCTCCTCTTCCTAGGAGTCTTCCCAGGGAGTTATGGCGGAGGGAGGATAAGTGATATGGGAAACCACCCTTGTGGGGTCCTGAAGAATGCTGGAATAGGATGCCTTGCTGCTGGTCAGAGCCTAGTGCGACAGCCAGGACTCTTGCCAGGATCCAACAGGAAGAGACCTAAGCTCACAACTGACAGCTTGGGCCAGGCCATAGCCCTGCACAAGGCTCATGGCATGTAAGAGGCAACAAGCTGGCTGGGTCAGAGGTTGAGGGCCCTAAGGAAGCTAGACCAGAAGGATGGATGGGAGGGAGGAGGAGGGCAGGTGCGTCTCAGAGCTGTCAGCCACCCTCCACTGCTGCCTGCGGATGCTGAATATAGACAAGGAACAGGGGGTCCTTTTCATTTTAAATGACACCTAATTAGACTGAGCAAAGATTTTTTTTTTCCTTTGTGTTTAAAAAACAAATCACTGCACTTGCTTGGATTTCCATCTTGGCAGATGTCCAGAGACACATCCCTGCGACCCATATGGCTTGGCACAGGGAGCCTTCTGTGAGTCAGCGAGTGGGAAGGGTGGTGGAGGGGTACCCACTTCTCTGCTGGGCCCTCGTCCAGTGGCTGCAGACTCTGAGACAGGACAGGACACAAGTCCAAGTCTCCCCATGCTGCTTACGCGGCAGCTTTCCTGTATGTCCATCCAGGGCCAGTGGCATGGCCACCCCGTCCGTCCTTCCCTAGGGCAGCCCACATTACTACATCTTGTTTTCCAGAGAAAACTACAAGCGTCCAAAGGGCTGAAGCTGTCATCCTGGGACTTACAGCTCATAGATGATACACAGGGTGTTTAAGACCTGTGAGTGGAGCCACCATCATTAGACATCCCTCACCTAGCCAACAGTAGAGGACTCTGGGGAAGGTTGGGGTAGCCTCAGGTGAAAGCTGGAGATAGTGGCTAGATCCGGAGAGACCAAACCAGGGGGAAGGGGCCCTCACAGAAATTCTAAATAAAACAAAATTATGGCAAAGGAAACAGGGGGAAGGACTTGCCAGGAGATAAATAAATAGATTTAGTTGGAGACAGTAAAACTCCTTAAATTCAAGAGCTGCCTTTTGGAAATTCAACTAAAAAGATACATCTTGCAATGGGACACAGTGGTTCATACCTGTAATTCCAGCACTTGGGAGACTGAAGCAGGAGAATCATGAGGTCAGCCTGGGCCACACAGTGAAACTCAAGTCACAAAGACAACAAACAGACCAACTTTCCCGGGACTGGGGTGGAAGTATTTCTCAGTGGTCAGTACAGGCCTAACATATACAAAGCCCTGGATTCCACTGGAAGTCAGAGTCACACAGAGAGATCACCCACCCCTGGCAATTCTAAGCAACAAAAGGAAAGACAGAAGGAGGGAAATGGAGGGGGGGGCTCTTTACAAACCCCACTATGTAAGTTTACATGCCCTTTGAACTGGCATCTTCCTAGAAGATGCAAATAATCAGAACATACTAACCATGTTTAGTACTCGAATAGCCGGTAAGCACAATGCACGTTAAGGAAGTTGGTGGCCACCTGAACCTTGGGAGGAAACAAAAGCAGGGCAGGCTACAGGTTCTTAAAGTGAATTATTGTATGCCTTTGAGAATCAGAGAATTTTGCATGATACTTAAACCACTCAGAGCCAGAGGTCGTGGTGCACGCCTTTGATCCCAGCACTCTGGAGGCAGAGGCAGGCAGATCTCTATGAGTTGACGGTCAGCCTGGGTTACATAGTAAGCCCAGAACAGCCAGGGCTAAATAAAGAGATACTGTACCTACTCCTAAAACAAAAACTAACTAAACAAACAAACAAACGACTTCAGCTATCCAATCCTTCAGAAAAGCCTTCCCGCTCATCCTGGGAAGCTAACAGAGCCAAGAACTCCAGAAGAGACCAACATCTGTAGCATGGAAATGTGAGACACCGATAAACATAGCTGGAAAATATAACGGAAACAGCAACACATCAACAAAGCCAACTCAGTAGCATTTTAAAACACAATAGGGCCTGACCTAGCCGGATTTATTCCAGGAACATGGGAACAGATAAGCCCAGAAGGTTCACAAGTAAATACATTGATGTGCTCAGGAGGAACTGTGGATGGTTCAGCTAGATACAGGAAAGCCGTGGTGAAACTGTATCCGTTCTCTGTGAGTGGCTCAGCAATGAGTACAGGATTGGGGTGAGGAAAGAGAACTACAGGCACCACAAGGCCAAGGGCAGAATTAAGGAAACAGGACAGTGAGGCAAGCCCAGGATGACCAAGTGCTGCAGGAAATGTTGCTTTGTATCCTGGGCCCCAACACTCCCAGGGACAACAGACAGGGTAGCTGTGCCCACTTTCTTCCAGCCCTGGGCACCCCAGGGCCACTGCTGCCAGAGGCTGGGATCCTCAGCTGCCTCTGCTGCGAAGCACAGGTGAAAAGATCAAGAGGCTTGAACAAAGCCTTGGGCCAGCAGACAGGCAGGCAGCACAGCTGAGGAGCAGCAGGAGGGAGCAAGCCCATCAGACTTCCTTGAACTCTAGACTGTATACCCCCCAGCTACATTTCACACCATCCTTGCAGACTACAGCCTCTATGGTCTCCACGGAGGCTAATGATGCCTCCAGCCCAGCCCTCAATGCCCATGGTCTTATCTGCTGCAAGGCCTCTTTGCTGTACCATCAAAACACACCAAATCACCTCTCTCTCATCGTCTACTATCTCTGTTACTAGACTCCAAGCTCTCTGACTGTACTCCCTGGCTGACCCTGTTATGCTAGCACTGTCCTTGACCTTCCTCCAAGACCCTAGGGCAATAGCCTGTCATGATGGTCTCTGGCGCTCCCAAAAGCCCAACCTCCCACGCAGGTAGCTTCCCCATCCAGGCCTGCCCTGTCTTCCTTAAATGTTCCCATCCACTTAGCTCTTTCTCACCCTTCTTCAGTGGGGTGAGAAATCACCCCATAGAACATCTCTGTGGCCTCTTCTGGCTACCCTGACAAAGGCACAAACATCAAACCACACTGGTAGTCAACTTGCCGGGCACAAGTGCGTCACACATCCCTGAGGAGACCAGGTCAGGCCATGTAGCCCCCTGGTAGTTAGTAGAATGATGTGTGTCACCGAGCTAGAACACTGAGGTGCCAATGCAGGGTCCCTCCCTGTCCTATGACCCTGTCAACCTGTTCCTCAGCAAGAAGTAGGTGGCACAGCAGAGGTGCCCCAGGATGGATATGAGCAGAGGAAAGAGCACCTGTGCCATGCGCCACTGAGGTTGAGCATTGTTTTGCCTCTGCATAATTCCCAGAAGCATCCTCTCAACGCACTCCTGCTGTGAGCTACTCCTCTATGTTCATCTTTAGTCCTTACTGCCACGTAACATGTTCTGTATATTACCCACTTCGGTGGTTCTCAACCTTCCTAATACTGCGACCCTTTAATACAGTTCCTTGTGTCGTGCTGAGCCCCAACCATAAAATGTATTTATTTTGCTGATACTTCACAACTATAATTTTGCTGCTGCTGTGAATGGTAATGTGAATATCTGATATGCAGGCTATCTGAGAGGCAACCTCTGTGAAAGGGTCGCTTAACCCCAAGGGGTCTTGACCCACAGGTTAAGAACTAATGACATTCTGAAACCCGTTTCAGATGAGCTCCGCGAGGGTAAGAACTGTGGCCTGCTTAGTTCCCTGCAGACCACAGTGCCAGCACACAGCAGGTGCTTAATAAATGTGTGTTAGATGGCCTGCGTCTTCAATCCAGTGGTGTTGGCTCCTCATCTCCACTCTTCCACATCACTGGTCTGCACTGGGCCTGGTCTAGGCAGGTCTGTGTACTGCTCCCCAACCCCATTGCCCATCAGGGCTAGAATGAGGCTTCTAGGAGACAGCCAGCTTGGAAGGTGCAGTGGTGGCTCCGACTCAGGGTTAATTTTAGGGAAATTCTCAGCCTTCCCCACACTGGGCACTCTTCTCTTTAAACACATGACATTTGAGAATGCGCAGGCACAGCCTTGCCCCCACACCTGCCTCCTCTTAACGGCTCTCACTTAAGCCTCCCATATATAAACACGTCCTCTCTCCCGCCCACACATCGCACATACGAGCACACACCTCCCACATGATCAACCACTCCATCACAGACCGCCCCCACTCCAAGCACTTAGGGAGTAAACAGAGGTTCTGAGCCCAAGGTTAGGGAAAATTCCAGGATCGTCCCTGCTCTTTACAAGTCTGCCCTGTCCAGGGCAGCCTTTGCTTTCTTCTGCCGCACCCCGGGCCCCGATCGAACACCCCACCCCCACCCCCCGCAGGTTTTCAAGTGGCGCTTTACTTCGGAGCCTCTGGTGTCAGCAGGGACTAGGAAGGCAGCTGCTGCACCTTGGGCGAGACCCAAGTGGCAGCAGGTGTCTGGGTAGGGACAGGAGAGAGTTGCCCTGGCTGTCCTGGGCCAACTCCCTCCTGGCCGCTCTTCCCAAGCTGCGGAGCGCAGAGACCTTAACCTTTCCGTCCTGCTGTGGTCAAGACACTGCCCTGGAGTGCTCCTAACCCGCAGTCCCGCACTGCCACAGCCCTACCTGCGGCTCCAGAAACATCCTGGCTGCGGCTCCCGCTACCAAACCCGCAGGCGGTGTAGAAGCCCAACTACCCTCCGGGGCTGAGCCAGTGCCGCCCAAGCCCGGGAACTTCCCTCCCGTGACCCAGCCACCTCCCGACCGGGGCGGGGCTGGCGAGCCTCGTGAACAAGACCCTGGGAGGGGCACTAACAAGGGACAGGGCGAGGCACAGTGAGCCATGAGCACCCGACCGGATCGTGGTGCTAGGTCGGGAAGGGCGTAAGGGTCAAGGCTCTGGGCGGGGTGGGTCGTCTTGCTGGTGAAGTCCTAGGAGGGCCAGGGAGGGTTCCAGTCTCCTCACCGCAGGTGCCCAAACAGCGCTTAGTTCAAATGCCTGCTCTGCCCGGCCTCACTCCACACAGCTGTGGTCTGAACACCAGGGACACAGCAGCTGCTGTCCTAGAAGGGCTAATCCGAGTAAGGGGCGTGCCTGGCGCGTGGCTCGGAGGATCTATCTCACCCTAGCCCCCAGCACTGGGAAAGAATCCTGCCAGGTGCCTCCCAGCGCTGCTCCAGCTCTGAGGGTTTAGATGGCAGAGGTGGACTAACATGAAGAATGCCATCTCTGGGGATTTGGTACTAAGGAAACAGAGGCTGGGAGGACGGAGAGAACTGGGCCAGGTTCTAGGAGTCAAAGCCGGTCACGTATGCTATACAAAGTAGCTCTCAGCTGGAACCGTAGACCGGGACAGAGGATGCCCAGAGGTCTAAGACAACCCTATGAGAGCACACAAGCAAGCCACAGTGCTTGTTGGAGACGGATGACCCGGACTTTATCCAGTCTGGTCAAGATCTCTATTGTCACCTCCCAACCCTGTCTGCTCTCTGCCTAGCAGCTGGAGGAGCGCACATCTCTCCTGTCATCTCCCTGACTTTCTCCATCAGCTCTCTTATCAGCACAAAGTGGCCTCTTGGGTAGTGAGTTCAGTCGTGAGGAATTCTGAATGCCGGGCCCATTCCCTTGCCTCCTAGGAGGATGCAAAGGCCTGTAGACACCCATGCCCTCTGGGCTCTGCCTGCCCTGATGTCTCTGCCAGCTTGCACTGTCGCTGGACCTCACCTTTCTTCTCAGGGGCCTCAGAGCCCAGAGTATTCATTACCTCTTGGAACAGCTCCACAGCTGGGCAGGGAGTAGGGTGCACCAGCCCTACATCTTGTTCCAAGGGATGCGAAGCTTACAGTGACCTCTGCTGGCCAATCCTGTCAAGGCCCACCTAGGCCCTCCGGTGCTGGGCCCTTGCTAGCTGGGGTCATTCCTTCAGATTCCTCTAATACCAAGAGAGTCTTACTTCTGGGAAGGTACCTGTCCCTGTCTCTGCCTTCCTTAGCCTGTCCCTACCTTCTTAGCCCCGTTCCTTGACCCTACAGGACATCTGGGTCCTAAGAGGGTGATGACATTTCTCCCACATGCACATGTTAGTAATCCAGTTGCCACCTGTTCCAGAGCAAGCTTTCCCCACTGTCCCTCTGAACATGACAGGCCTCAGGCTAGAGGAAGGCAATGGTGGCTGTGGAGCCCCTTGATGTCTTTCAGTACTGTCCCAGAGTCACTTCCTGTAGCGCTCACTCACAAATGTCATCAGCGTTAATCTGAGATCCCCCGCCCCCAGAGGAAGGAGTGCCTATCTAGCCCCATCTCTGGCAGACATGGATGAAGCTGCCTTTGTCACAAGTCTGACCTCAGCATTCATATATACACCAATCCACATTTTTCCCAGTGTCCAGGGACCTAGGGAAGCTGGCAGGCTAAAGGCTGACTCCTGTCAGATGTCCTACTTAAAGATATCTTGAAGCAAGAGCTTGTGGTATCCGACCCAAGACACCATTGTTTAACTCTGGAAAGTGGAGATGTGATTCGGTCTGGAGACAGCTGCTGGGGTTACTGGAAAGGCAAGACACATGGAAGGAGATGTTTCCCCTCCTTACTCCAGACAGTGGGGGCTGTACTTAACAGTCCTTGTCTATAAGAGACTACCCTGAGGGTGGTTGAAAAAAAAAAAGGCAGGGAAGCCTGGCTCTGTGATGATAGTGACAGGGCCATCCCCATAAGCACAGGCTATAGCATTTTGTCTGCTCCTGCAGGTGGATGGACTCCTCTGGGGCCCAAGTAAGATCTGGGCACTGTGGCCTTAACTTGCAAATGTCTCAGTGATGATCACAGCGAAAGCCAGAGTCCCAGGGGGCTGGGAGTTCTGATCCTCTGTCCCTGCTAGGACCTCTAACCTGGCTTAGCATGGAGTGCTTCCCCAGGTGTGGGGCCACTCCCCCTTAGGAGTCCGTCTATAGGTCATCTTCTCAATGACATCTTTAAAAGGTCACCTTCCATCGTGGCATATCTCCCTCACCACTGGATTTCCTCCTTGAGTTACTCAATCCAGTCTTAGCTTTCTCCTTACTTATTGCTCTGCTTTAAAAAGAATCTGAGCACCATAAGAGGAAGATCTTTATCTGCTCACTGCTCAGTCTGTAACTGTAACATGCCTGTGCCTAGGGGTATGGGGGAATCCATCTATGGAACATATATATAAATATACTTGTGTGTATGCAGATGCAGATGTGACTATGGAGTGGGATATGGATAGTGGTGTGGATATATTGATCCTGATATACGGATACAAACAGAAATAGATAGAAATAGGACAATGGAATATGGATAAAGATATAGGTCTGCATGTATAAAGATGGAATTTATGGGCAAAAAATAGACAAGGATAGAGAGATATAGATATGAGATATAGATGTGGATGCAGGTATAGACAGCCAACACAGGGCTCAGACCTATAATATATAAGAACTTAAGCCAAAAGAGTCCAAAGAGCCCGTTTGTATAACGAGCAATGTTACGGAGAGGTACTTCATGGTAGAGCAGCAAGCTTAAGTCTTTGGAGTTTATTAGTCATCAGTCTGACAGAAACTAAAACTACACTGTGAGGATCCTACACACCCACCAGACTGATAAAAATGAAAAAGCAGAAAATGCCAAGTGCTGGCAAGAAGGTGGCAAAACTGTCAGCTGCTGGTGGCAACACGGCCAGGGCAGCCATGTGAGGGCCAGCTCCACTGTCTTCTGAGAGCTGAGCACATGCAGATCTAAAAGCTCCACCCTGAGCATACAGGCTTGGCAGAAATGCTCACGGACTCACACCAGGAGGCACGTGAGCACTGTCTGCAATGGCTTCCAACTAAAACAACCCAAGCATCCTCCACAGAGGACATTTCAAGACAGGCACAAACCAAAGCACTGCATTACCATCTAGCCATCACCTCAGAAGGTTCCTAAGGGGAAACTATACATCAAGGAAGAAGGACAGTTTCAATCATAAGGCACAGGAAGGAAAGGCACTCACAAGAGGAGTGAGCAGAGGAGAGATCTGTGAAGTCCAACACAGTGAACTAGCAGGTAACTGGAGAGAAAGAAAACAGGAAGCAAGTATCCAATCGATTCGATAAATAACCAACATGATCACAGAGATTCAGGCTGGGAAATGGCTCAGTGAAGTGCTCACTGAGAAAGCTTGAGAACCTGAGTTCAAATCCCTGGCACCCGTGTGAAAGTTTTGAGGTAGCAGTGCTTGTGGATAAAGACAACCAAAACTGACATCTGACCCCTTTATGTGCACACACAAATGAGCACATCCATGTGTGTGCATACATACACACACACACACACACACACACACACACGTACACACACACACAAATCTACAGGAATTACTGGACCTATTACAACAATAATCTTAGATATGAATGATCCTAATTTACCAATACTACAGAAATGTAGAGTAGGTGGCCAGATTAAAGAGTGGGGTGGGGATCCAATTATCTTTTGTTTCCAAAAAACACACCTCACTGGAAAGACACTACAGACCAAGAGATACAGGGTATAAAACCCAAAGTGAATAGAAGCTTAAAACAAACTGTGCAGTTATTGACAGTTGGTAAGTAGACTTCAAATCAAAATTGATCAGAAGAGATAAAAAAGTAAAAGGTTACTACCTGCTAATAAATGGAATAACTCATCAAGAAGATATAACAATAGTAAATACATATATTACAAACCAGGCTCCCAGTTTTTTAAACCACTAGTGGACATAAAAATTAGATACACTCTGGTAGATGGTTTCAATACCTCTTCCTACTGATCTCTAGACAGGTGTCCCCCACTTGAACAGATGCATCCACATAAATTCAAAAAGAGAGAGGGAAACCAAATTAATAAAATTGAATATAAAAAAAGGGAGACCACAACAGATCCCAATGAAACCTGGAGAATAATTAGGGAATACTTTGAAAGTCTATTTTTTTAAAGCTAGGAGAGATGGATGGATTCCTGCACATGATCTACTTCTTAAACCAAGAGGGCATAAAACAACATAGACAGATGCATGCTAAGCAAGCATGTTGAAGCAGTAATAAAGGCTCCTGACAAAGCAAAGCCCAGTACTGGATAAAATCATTGTCAAATGGAGAAACAGAGAGAGAGAAAGAGAGAGAGAGAGAGAGAGAGAGAGAGAGAGAGAGAGAGAGAAACAACACTAGTGTTTCTCAAACTGTTTCATAAAACAAAAACGAAAAGAATCTATCAAACTCACTATATGAAGCCAGCTTTTCCCCCAACACCAAAAACAGGTAAATACATAACAAAAAAAGGAAATGTCCGCCATGAACATAGGTACAAAAGGCATTCATTAAATTCTTGCAAAACCAAATCCAGGAACGCATTAGTAGGACCATTGGCTTCATTCTAGAGAGGCAAGGCTAGTTTGACATACATGAGTAAGAGCAAGGCTGTGCTCTTCATTTAATGCATATAAGGATAGAAATCACATCATCACCTCAATACAGAAAAGGACTTCAGTGAAGTTCAACATCCCTTTATTATAATGATAATAAAAAGAAACCTGAAGAAATGTGAAATAGATCATACCTAAACACAGTAAAGGCTATAGGTGACATAATAAATAGGGAGAAACTAAAAGCATTTATCCTGAACTCTCAAATGAACCAAGGCTGCCTGCTTTGACCACACTTATTCAATATAATATAGTATTGCTCAAAATCTAAAGTAACAAAACAAAAGAAGAAAGAGATATCCATTGGAAAGGAAGAATTGAAATTATCCCTCTTTGTAGACACTTTGGTCCTGCATGGAAAGGACTCTGAAGACTGCAGCAGGAAACTCCTGAAACTGTGAACAGCAAATCAGCAGCACACAGACGCAGCACACCAACGCCGGTAGCCTCTCTGCCTGCCAACAGCAAATGCTGAGAAAGAAACTAGGGCGAGGCCAGCCTGGACTACAGAGCTCCAGGACAGCCTGGGCTACACAGAGAAACCCTGTCTCGGAAACAAAACAAAGCAAAACAAACAAACAAACAAACAAACAAAACCACCTAGGAATAAATCTAACCAAGTAAAGACATCTACAATAAAACCGTAAGACACTAGAGAAAAGGACTGGAGAGGACATCAGTAGATGGAAAATCCTCCTACACTTGGATTAGAAATTAACATTATGAAAATGGCCATATTACCAAAAGCAATCTACACAGCCACTATATCCCCATCAAAATCCCAATTATACGTTCCCAGTGTTAAAAAGTCCCCAAATTCATATTCCACACAGAAGACCCCAAAGAGCCAAAGCAGTCCTTAGCAGAAAGAGCAACACCGTAGGCATCACAGTACCTGACCTCAAACTGCAGCACAGAACCACAGTCACAAAAACAGTGTGCTGGCACAAAGCCAGGCGCGGACAAGCCATCAGAATAGAGTGTAAGGCCCAGAAATAGACACGTAGCAACAGCCCCCCTGTTTCTGACAAAGGCATCACACGTCACACGTTGGAGAAAAGGTAAGGTCTCTGTCCCGCTGCTGCGAGAGTTGGGGCTTCACATGCAGAAGCGTGCCACTTCAACCTCCTCTCTCAGCCCGCATGAAAATCAGTCAGAAACACAGCCTGTGCCTTAACATAAGACCTGGAACTCTGAACCTGAAAAGGGGAAATACAGGTGCAACCATTTCATCATGTAGCCAAGGAGCATTTGAAATAACGTCTCTGATACTACTACAAGAAGTAATCCCAAGAATCAACAAATGAAATTGCACAAAATTAAAAAAACTTTCCTAAGGAAAAAGAACAATTACCAGAGTGAGAGTACCAGATTACAGAAAGGGGTAAAATATCTCTCAACATCAGACAAGTGGTTGGTTGACATAGAGAATATATACAGAATTGTAAAAACTAAACTCCAGACAAAATCCCAAATTATCTCATCAATAAATGGCCTATTGGGCTTAATAGACAACTCTCAAAAAACAGAATACAGGGAGTGGGGGGATGCCTGCCTGCAAGCCTGAGGCCCAGTGCCCACATAGGTTACATGTACCTCGGTACTGTGGTGGCAGAGACAAGTGGATCCCTGAAGTGCATTGCCAGACAGTGAGCTTCAGGTTCAGTGAGAGACCCTACTCAAAGAATAAGGTGGGCAGCCTTGAGGAAGACACTGCATGTTGATCTCTGCTCCTGTGTGCATGTACACATACATATACATGAGCACGAGCCCACACTAACAAGTACATATGCTATACATACATCATATCATCACATACAACATAACACGCACACACAGACACAGACATACACACACACACAGACAGTAGAATTAGAATAACAAACTATAAGGAGAATGCAAACAGAACGGCAAGCAGCAAAAAAAAAAAAAAAATCAATCAAGGGGCAGACGGCTCAGCGGATAAGAGAGCTGGCTGCTCTTCCAGAGGACTGGGGTTTGATTCCCAGCACCCACACGGCAGCTCATAACTGTTTGTAACTCCAGTCCCAAGGGATGCAATGCTATCTTCTGGCCTCTGCAGGCACTGCATGTATGTGGTATACAGACACACGTGCAGTCAAAACACCGATACACCCATAATAATAATTTTTTTAATTAAAGAAAAATCAAGTGCCAGGCCTGGAGAGATGGCTCAGTGGTTAAAAGCACTTCCTGCTCTTACAAAGGATGCAGGTTCAAACCCCACGTGGTGGTTTACAAACAGTTCCAGGCAGTCCAACATCCTCTTCTGACTTCTATGGGCACCAGGCACTTACATGCAGGCAAAGGCACACACAAAAGAATACTGAAAGAGGAGGAGGAAGAGGAAGAGGAGGAGGAAGAGGAGAAATCAAACCACAACAAATACTAGTGAGGATGTAGAAAGAGATTATGTAAAAAGAGTTTCTAGCGTTGTTGTAAACTGGTACAATCGCTGTGGAAATCAGTATGGAGATTTCTCAAAAAAAAAAAAAAAACGAATTCTGAACTACCATAAGAGCTGGCTATCCCACTTTTGGAATAAATATTTGAAGTATTCTATGTCAACACACCACAGAGACATTCACACATCCGTGCCTATAGCTGCTTCATTCAGAATACTCAAGAAATGGAACCAACTTAGATATCTGTTAATAAATGATAAAGAAAATTTGACACATTAAAGAATATAATTTTGTTCAACTATAAAAGGAAAAAGGAAGTCTGAAGTAAGTGGATGGAACTGGATATCATTATGCTAAGCAGAATATGCCAGATTCAGGATGACAAACTTCATGTTTTCCCTCATATGTGGATCTCCAAACAGAAGGGGGGGCACATGTGTGTGCATGTGAGGGTGTGTGTATGTGATAATGTATGAGTGTGTGATTGTGTGTTTGTGAATGTGGGTGTCTGTAAGCCTGTGGGTAAGTATGTGTGAGTGTCTGTGTGTGTGAGAGAGTGTCTGTGTGTGCATTTGTTCATGTGAGGGTATGTGTGTGTATATATAAGTGTGGGTCTGTGTTGTATGTGAGTGTATGCATTCGTATGAGGGTTCATATGTGTGAAGGCTGATCTCAGTGTAAGGCATCATTTCTTGGGTGCAGACCACTTTGGCTTTGAGTGAGGGTCTCTCACTTGGCCCCAAACTCACAGCTTAGACTAGGCCAGCTGACCAGTGAGCCCCTTGGAGAGCCCCAATGCCGTGTTACAAGCACATGTCACCACACCCAGCTTTGCTACACAGATTTTTGGAACCAACCTTGGGTCTTCATACCTGCATGGCAAGCACTTCACTGACTGGGATATTGTCCAAGGCCCTCTTTTATTTTTAAAGAATTTCATACATGAATATTTATTTATATAATTCACATCCCTTCCTCTTCCCCTCCAGCTCCCCCAAGTCCCCTCAGATTCGTGATGTTTTCATTATTATTGTCACACATGCTGAGTCAGGTGTGGTGATATGCTTGTAACTCGGCACATATTAGTGTTGTCCATAGGTACTTATGTTTAGGGCTGCCCGATTTGGGCTGGGTTGGGGTTGGAACCCACCACAGAGCTTGTCCCTAGAGGAAACTGATTCTCTTTCTCTCGGCAGTTGTAGACTGTCTGTGGTGCATCATCTAGAAGTGGGCCTTGTGAAATTCTCTGCATCCATGTTGGAATGTCGACTGCTGTGGTCATCATGCAGGTCTTGTTTGGGCAATCAAATTGTTTGGTTTCATGGGTACAGCATCCTGTATCCTCTAGAAGAGATAATGACCTGGTGTTCCGATCCTCAGGCACTTAGAATCTTTCCATTCTCTCCTCTGTGATGTTCCCTGAGCCTTAGGTGTTGGGTCACAATGTGAATGTACCAATTGGGGCTGAATAGACACACACACACACACACACACACACACACACACACACACATCACCTGTGCTCTGCATTTTGACCAGCTGGGTGTAGATGCTGTAATTGTCTCCATCTACTACAAAAAGGAAGCTTCTTCAATGAAGGGTGAGACTTACACGTATCTGGCTGGGCAGGTGCACAAGCTTCATGACCCAGGTAGACCATGTCTGCAGGGACAGCATAATCCTTGAGGACTTCCATTCCTTCTTGTTTGGGACAGGGACAGGGACAAGGACTCATCATGCAGCCAGGAGAACCTGTAACTCTTGACCCTCCCACTTCAGCCTCCTGAGTCCAGGGATTACAGCCATGTTCCACTGAGCCTAGATCTATATACACTAAAACCACCCAAAAATAAATAAAGGAGTAAGCTAGCTGTAGTGGCTTATCACAGCTATAAATCTTTATGATTTTAAGTTAGGCAGTGTTTTCTTAGATATGACACCCAAACCATAAGTAACAATAACAACAATACAAGAATAACAAAAACCAGGTAAGTTGGACCTTGTCTCAAGAGACACTATTTAGAAATTGACCAAGACATGGTGGCATGTGTCTGTAATTCCAGCACTCTGTGGCTAAGGCAAGAGAATTATGGGTTCGAGGCCATCCTTGGATGCATAGTGAAATCCTGTTAAGAGAAGAAAAGAAAGAAAGAAAGAAAGAAAGAAAGAAAGAAAGAAAAGAAAAGAAAGAAAGAAAGAGAGAAAGGAAGGAAGGAAGGAAGGAGGAAAGAAAGGGAGAGAGGGAAGGAGGGAGGCAGGGAGGAAAGAATGAAAGAAAGAAAGAAGCTGGGGGGTAGTGGCGCACACCTTTAATCCCAGCACTTGGGAGGCAGAGGCAGGTGGATTTCTGAGTTCGAGGC
>NW_022196903.1:111188644-111194972 GCF_008632895.1 Mastomys coucha | reverse complement strand
AAAAAAAAAAAAAAGAAAGAAAGAAAGAAAGAAAGAAAGAAGGAAAGAAAGAAAGAGAGAGAGAGAGAGAAGAAAGAAGGAGGGAGGGAAGGAGGGTACAAGAAGAGGGGAGGCAGAAGATGGGGGGAACAGGAGAGGGGATGGAAAGAGGAGAGGGATAGAGTATGGGAGAAACGATGGGAGAAAATACTTGCATACCACATATGTTGTAAAGCTCTAATATCCAGAATATAAAAGAACTCTAGAATTCAGTGATGGAACCTAGCTGTCCAACAACAGAACAGATTTTTTTAATGTACATATGTACACAGTGGATTGTTTTCAGACATAAAGAAAAAGGAAGTCTCTTGGTTTGCAGGAAAATGGATGCAACCAAAGAAATTGTATTAAGCTAATTAAGCCAATCCCAGGAAAACAAATACACACTCTGTTGTTTGCTGTTTCTAGATTTTCTACAGCAACACAAAATCCGGTGTGTGCATATGGCATTAAAATAGAAGCAAAAATCACCCAAGGAACAAAGTGGGCTACAGGACGGGCAGAGAGGATATTCTATATAAATGATATATACCTGGGGAATGCCCTTGTATGGCACAATACTGTGTACAATAAATATGCATAGTGGAAACTTTTAATTATACTAAAAATAACGTAATGATAGACATCATAATTAAAAATGGGAAACAGAGCTGAAAGTCTATTTCTCCAAAGAGGGTACACACATACCTGGTAAATGCATGAAAATTGTTGGTTGGCATTAGTTATCAGGAAAATACAAAAACAAGCCACGAGGCAGCAGCTCACAACCGCTGAGACAGGTACCGTCAAGAGACAGATATCGATGGCACTGACACACACATACTGCTGGCAAAGATGTGGGGTTGTGCAATCGCTTTGCAAAACAGACTGCTAGTTCTTTACACCATTAAACGGCTATTACAGGACTTGGCAAGTCCATGTCTACATATATACCCAAGACATTTGAGCATATGCCCACACAAACACTTGTGTACAGATGGTAGGGGCTGCTGGGTATGAGAATGGGTGGTGGCTGCTAATGGAGACAGCGTTTCTTTTTTATAATAAAACTGTTCTGGGGTGTGGTGATAATTCCACAGCCTGTACATATCCTAAAAGTCACTGAATTAGCCATTTAAAAAGATTTATGCTATGCAAGTCTGAAGCAATTGATGGCTGATGGTGCACTTCCAGGATGGAACCCAAGACCCCTCACCCTCTCCATAAACTAATAGTTGGCAAGGGCCTGCTGCAGACTTAATTTGCATTTATTTAGTGGTGAATGAGAGCCAGCCATTTTTTTTTTCTTAAAATGTTTCTCTGAGAGCTTCACCTTTGTTTAACTGGCTTGTGGAGGTGTTGTTGTTGTTGTTGTTGTTGCGGCTGCTGCTGCTGCTGCTGCTGTTGCTCCTGCTGCTGCTGCTGCGGCTGCTGGTGTTTCTCCTCACCCATTCGGTCACTGTCTACCTAGTTAGTATGGGTGGGCTTGGACTGTTTGAAGGAGTGGTGAGAAGCATACATATAAACACACAAGTCCTGGTCCCGAGGCTTACATGGTTTAAAGAAGACACAAATACTAAGTAATAGATTCTGCAGTAGGCAGGGGACGTTACAGAGAAGGCAAGAGTGGACTGGACGGATCGGGAGCCCTGTTTATACAGATGGGTTTGAAGCGACCCACATCTGCCGGAAGCAACCTTTGTAGGAACCATCACCGAAAAATGCCTTGGGCAGTGGAGGTGGGGCACTACGAGGTAGGAATAGCTCCTGGTGAGGCTTTGAGGACAGGAAATAGGTTTGTATAGATTTCCTAAATTACAGTGGTACTCAGGACGCATCATTCACAAACTCCCAGTGAACATTGCAATGCAAGATGGTCTGGCAACTGGGATGTCTACAGCTCACAGGCAGGGCGTATGTACAGTGTAGACACACAGGATTAGCAGATAGCCCACCTCCCAGGCAGAGAAAGGTGACACCAGATTTCACCCTTCCTTGGGCGGCAGGCAATTTAAAACAGGAATTGTGTTTTCACTTTTTCATTTAACGCTTTTAGGGTGACGGTGACTAGGTAAAGTGTACTGTCAGACAAACCACAGATGGAGGAGCCGCCTCCTTGGGCCACAATCGGTTTACTTAGGAGGAGAACGTGTCCTTTCTCAGCTTTGGAGGCTGAAAGTCTGAAACCAGCTGTGGGCAGGGGCAGGCGCTTCTTCCTAGACCCCGCCCCCAATTTCTCTTCCTAGTCTCTCACACTGGGCGATCCTTCCTTATCTCTGACTTCCGCTGCCTCTTTGTTCTATGGCCCCAGCTTGCAGCAAGGCCTTCTCCTCTGTCTCTCCCGGACACCAAGTGGAGTCCGAATGCACCTCATCCCAGTGTGGCTTCACTTCAACTTGTTCACACCTGCAAAGATCCCGTCCGTGTGCTCCAGACGGGGCAGATTTGGACTGCTAACACTTTTTTAACCTGCCTCCGTGGGTTTGTTTATTTTTCTATTGCTAGCGATGGGACTCGGGTCCTTGCATACACTAGGCAAGCTCTGCCCGTGCCCCAGCTTCTTAAAACACTTGATGGCTTCATACTCCTCAAATAGCTGCTGACAGGGAGGGCAAGACCCAGACTCTGCTGGGTCTCCTCCCCCACTGCTCCTGGGTGACTCTACTCCAAATGAACCCCCATGTCAGAAGCTGCTCCTCCTAGGAACTCCCAGATGGAAGCCTTTGGATCATCCCAGGACTGTCTCCCTCTGTCAGGCAGCATCCACCTTACCCCTCCAGAAAACAGGTGGTCCACCCTCTGCTATTTTTAATTACCTTGGATTTACTTTATATAATAGCCTTTACTGCCGAAGAAATTTTGGGAATATCTGCTGTGTGTCACATGGCCTCAAAGGAAGATACTAGGAGTAAGAGGCCATGAGCACTGACCTCCAAGCATCCCCTCCCTTTAAGCTCTGGCCCAAATTTCATGACAGTCACGTGTGAGGAGGAACCCAGGAGTACGTCTTTTTACAAGGAAGGACAGAGACCTGTGTGACAGATCACAGTAAAGGACAGGGTTCCCCATCAGACCTCTTCATCTGGATTTGACCCCATCAGATTGCTACACGCTTTTGCTAAGAATGGCCCTTCATTCACATGCACACCCCAAGTCTGCTTTCCACAAAAGCAGTTTTGGAAAGAAAAGGTCTCTTTGGCTTACAGGTCCCTATCATGGCAAATCATCCAGGGATAGAAAGGCAGGCACACAAGGCAGGAGCCTGAGGCAGGAACTGAAGCCGGGGCCACGGAGGAGGATGCTTACGAGCTTGCTCCCATGGCTTGCTTAGCCTGCTTTTTTATCCAACCCAAGTCTACCTGCCCATCACCTACAGTGGGCTAGGTCTTTTCACAGCAATCATTAATCAAGAAAATGTCCCACAGACATGCTCACAGGTAGTGAGAGCTAGAAGATGTCCGAGATGGGCAGACCTCAGGTGTGGCCTTGTCAGGGTCAGGGTCAGGGTCAGTTGGTCAGGGTCAGTTGGTTAGGGTCAGGGTCAGTGGGTCAGTGGGTCAGTTGGTCAGGGTCTACCCTATTGGGAAGATTCTCTTCCCCCATTCCCAGGGTGCAGCCATCTGTCCAGGGTAGCAGAAGGAATCCCCTGGAACTAATGGCCTTTGCACTTCTTCTAAAGTCTTGGAACCTGTGACCTTGCATGAGTGATACCTGGCAGGCCCAGACTGTCCCATTATATTCAAAAATACCCAAAATAGCACTCTGCTCTACGCTAGGTTTCTGAAGCCTTCAGCATCTGGTCTTAGGAACATACTTTGTCCTCAGGCACACAGCAAGATAGAGTCCTGTCCAAGCTCTGCACAGCCAACACAGGATGGGTATGTCAGTGCCCACCCACAGCTCAGATTGGCTAGGATTACTGCCAGCTGGGCCAGCTCTACATCACTCGGAAAGAGCTTCCCGAGGGGCCCGTGGCAGGTGGCACTGGGCTCCACTAGCCATCCATCGAGTCCAGAACAAATGATGCTCCTGCAGCTTTACCAGTCTCCACCCCAAGAACTGATACAGGCGCCAAGGTCTCGGTGTCCCTTAGCCAGGGGATGATGTTCCTGAAAGGGAACATGTTCATGTGCAGGCTCAATGTATATTTTTAAAACAAGTTTCTTCAGTGCCCTGTGCAAGTGCAGCCCTGAGGGAGACAGCACGAACCTGCAGCAGGGTGTCATAGGGTAAAGGAGTCGCTGCGAGTCTTTAAGCCTCTTTTGGAAAATGTAGCTTGGTGTCAAGTACCTAAGACCGCCAGCATAGCTGCCAGGCAGCCTCTCTTCCCCCATTGATAAGAATGTGTCCCGGAGGGAGGAACCAGTCTTCAACCAGGCTAGCATGAGCATTAGAGGATTTCCTGGTTCCCAATTGGTGGAGTTGGTGCACTGAGGATGGATTGGTAAGTATCAGGCCAGGAGGGAATGACTCTGAGGGCACCAGAAACCCAGAAATGTCCCAGAAGAGGCATGGTGTGGGTCTGTTCTGGAGATTAGACCCTGGGTTGACTCTTCTGCACCTCAATGTCTGAGACTCAGTTTCCTTTCGCATTCCAGTCTGTACTGGCTGGTTTTGTGTGTCAACTTGACACAGGCTGGAGTTATCACAGAGAAGGGAGCTTCAGTTGGGGAAGTGCCTCCATGAGATCCAGCTGTGGGGCATTTTCTCAATCAAGGAGGTAGGGCCCCTTGTGGGTGGTGCCATCCCTGGGCTGGAAGTCTTGGGTTCTATAAGAGAGCAGGCTGAGCAAGCCAGGGGAAGCAAGCCAGTAAGGCACATCCTCCATCGCCTCTGCATCAGCTCCTGCTTTCTGACCTGCTTGAGTTCCAGTCCTGACTTCCTTTGTGATCAACAGCAATATGGAAGTAAGCCAAATAAACCCTTTCCTCCCCAACTTGATTCATGGTCATGATGTTTGTGCAGGAATAGAAACCCTGACTAAGACCCAGTCCTAGCAGGAGAACCGATCAGCCAATGTACTACTGACATGCATCCCTGTGCATCTGGCAGTTAAGTCCCTGATGCCCCTTGTTATCCTCCCTGCAGTGAGGGGTCTGCAGGCAGCCTGCCTGGGCCTGTCAGCAACAACCCAACAACTTGAGGGGCCTGCTTGCAAATTGGACTGCTACCAGGAGGGCTCCAGGAAATGCCATTGCTGCAGCAGCTCGAGCGCCTTCCAGAACACACCTACACATGTGAGAATAAAGCCACATACACTGATTGAGTGGTCTTTTGTTTATAGCGAAGTGAGACACTGGCGTGTGAGGGATGCAGGCAACTGTGAAGACAGAGGTGTGCTGGAGCCCGAGGCCAGCTACCTCGCATCTACAGGGGTCAGGGGACCATGCTGGCCTTTAGTTGTGGGAGCCCTGTGCAGATAGTGAGGATGCTCAGTGTGGGAGCTGGTGTCAGGAAATGGCATCAGCCCAGGACCCCAAGACCAAGTTCTCAGCACAAAGGACATTTATTTGCCCCAGAGGAGGAAGAACTAAGAGGCAGGGGATAGAAGATGAGGGAGGAGGGGAAGGGAACTTGGTATCTGTCCTTGGGGACAAAGGACTGCCTCTGGATAGAGAGGAGACAGATGTAGCCCATAGGCAAATGGTGGTTTTTAAAGGTAAAGGGATTGTTGGGATATCCTTTGTTGGGATAAAATGTTTAATTTTAATTGGGCATGTTAATTAGGTGAGCCAAAGGGGTCTTTTGATTGCTGGACTTCAATGATTTTATAGCTAGACCTTGGCAATCAGCCTCAGGAGGAGGAAGTGGCCAAATAAGGGAACAGCATTTGATGGCTAGCTTTAGGAAAGTAATATAATGTTTTTTTCAAGGCAAAAGGAATGGGGGAAGAAGGGCAAGGCCTGCCAAAGCCATACTCGCAATGCTTGAGCTGGCCAGCGTCCCTTCAGCTGGGAAGGGTCATTGCCACCAAGATCAGCAGGAGTCCAGGTCACTGACTCGATGCTCTCAGGACTAAAATGACACCAGAAGCTAGACCCCCTTGTTAGCTTGCATGGACAGGGTGATGCAGGACAAGGACTCAAGTCTGTCTTGCCCAGAAGTGGCCAGTTTCCAATTTCCTCCTCACTCTTATTGGGTCTAAAGGTGGGAGTCCTCCCAATACTGATAAGATCACTAGGAGCAGACAGATGGGGAGGTCTTTCTGGATGATAGCCATAGCAAAAATCATAGAGGCGGGACAACTGGGTCTACTGAGACCTCGATTAGCCCCCTAGAGGCGGGACAACTGGGTCTACTGAGACCTCGA
>NW_022196903.1:111125055-111187756 GCF_008632895.1 Mastomys coucha | reverse complement strand
CCCTAGAGGCGGGACAACTGGGTCCACTGAGACCTCGATTAGCCCCCTAGAGGCGGGACAACTGGGTCCATTGAGACCTCGATCAGCCCCCAGGCAGGGTTGAGGTGCCAAACTGCCTTCTTGTGACTTTACCTGGTTACTGAATGAGTGATATGGTCTGTGGTGGTTTGAATAGGAATGGACTCCAAAGGTTCATAAATTTGAATTAGAGAGTGGCACTTTTTGACAGGGATTAGGAGGTGAGGTCTTGTTAGAAGAAATTTGTCACTTGGAGGTGGCCTTTAGGGTTTTCAAATACTAACTACAAGCTCATTTTCTCTCTCTGTCTCTCCCTCCCTCCCTCCCCCCTTCCCTCTCTTTCCCTCTCTCCCACTTCCTCCCTCCCCTGACTATCAATCTTTATATAGAACTCTCAGCTACCTCTCCAGCATCATGTCTGCCTGCATGTCACCATGCTTTCTGCCATGATGACAATGGGCTAAACCTCTGAACTGTAAGCCAGCCACAATTAAATGCTTTCCTTTATGAGTTGCCATGGTCGTAGTGTCTCTTCACAGCAATAAAACATTGACTAAGACATGGTCCAGCTGTGGACCATGTGGACCAAGACAAGATCCTGTACCCAGGAAAGGTAGAAAACTTGGGCAGGACCACAGCAAGTAACCACAGTCAACCTGAATGGGACTTTCTCATATGGCTCTTACTGCCCTTTTACTATTCTCCATGCCTCAGGGCTCCCGGCCACACTGCTTACCCTCCCAATCCCTCATCTACCCTCATTCAAAGCACAGTGTGCTGTCAATAAGACCTGCAGTTGACCCTCTGCACCCAAAACCACTCCTGTGACACCTGGGCCTCCTGGGCCCCTTACTAGGGGATACTGATCCAAGTGGGTTACTCTGGTCACACACTGAGACATGGTCGTGTCCACTAAGTGTCTGTGGGACAGGCACGAGGCTACTGGTAGCTCTAGGTAGGGGCCTGTCTGGAGCCTCTGGAATCCTTGGCTAAACAGGGAAAACAAAAGAGACAACCCCTTTAGGGCACAGGAGAATCATGAGTGTCATTTAGACATGTATATGTTGTGTCTGATCACCTGGGACCCTTGTGTGGCTGTCAGCACTGTACCATCGAGAAGGGAGAAGGGCTTGGGTCCCGCCACCCCAGAGTTGGGTGGAGACCCTGTCTATCCTAGAGACTTTCCTGCTGGCCAAGGAGTAGAACTTCCAGTCATCTCAAAGGAAACAGGTCAGCATTGGTGTTTTTTAGGGAGCTCTTGGAAAGCCCCAAAGGCCACTGCCTGGTCCCTGCCTGGCAGAGGTGAGCCCCACCCCATCCAGGCACTCTGGCCCAGCTAGAGTAAAGCTTAGTTGAAGTGGAAATGCCCAGAGGGAAGTACGCCAGATCCAGGAAACTCTCCAAAGTCACTGCCCTCATGGTCTCCTGCCAGGAGCCAACGCCCTCCTGGCTTCCCACCAGCCTGCCCATCAAAGCTCCTTCCCGCCCGACCCACAGCCATTTCTCTTGCATGACTTCCCACCGTAAACCTGGACCCCTCAGGGATGCCCCCAAAGAGCCAAACAGGCTGAGACAGGAGAGCTGGCCTGAACACTGGCTGAGTCTCAAAGCTGCACTTTATGGGAAGATTGGGAAGAGTCAAAGCATCTCTTAGATCACAAGTATAGAGAACACTCAGTAGACCTCCCACATCTTGCAGCTCTCACCTTGGCCCCAAGGGAGTTGACCAAGTGAGCCCAAGATCAAAACCACACAACACAATCAGGTGCCCAGTACAGTAAGTGCTATGAGTAAGGCCACTGGCCCACTTTACAGAAACACAAACTGAGGTTGGAAATGTGAAAGGAACTGTCCAAGGACACGGGACCAAAATTAAAACCCACCGGAGCCTCATGCAAGGGGTGGGAGAAGGCTCAGCCTTTAGCTAAGGACCAAAGTTGGTGAGCGGAAGGTCATTCCTGAGAGCTCAGGTACATTGCCTACATTGCTGCCTAGGGGAGGGGCTGTTCACACCCAAATAAATCTGGACCAGCATTACACACACACACACACACACACACACACACACACACCACCACCACACCAGCCTTACACACCAGGCAGGTGTTTGGCTGGGACAGTCAGCACATACTTGCTGTATATTTCATTAGAACCTTCTCCTTCAGTGTTTCATGAGCAAGGAAGAGCCTCCTATAGCGGGTCTAACAGAGGGAGGAAAGGGGGGGGGGAGCCACCCTAATGCCACTGGAGCTTTTCATGTTGCTTGGCAACAGGAGGAAGGAGGAGTGGGTCAGAGAAGAGTCCAGACCATCTCCTCTGTAGAATGGTGTGTAGAATGTCTGGACCCAGAATTTGGGGAACAGAGCTAAGAGAGTGCCAGGAAGCTCTCTGCACGGGTAGTCACTAGGCAGACCACAAACTGACACCCCCAGCCACGGGCAGCCTGGCTCTGCCCTAGAGCATACCTAGGACCCAGAGAGGGTATCCCTTGCAGAGAGCAGGAAGTGGCTATGCTGGGCTGGATCTCATCAATAGTCTGCCTTCTAACTGACCATTGGGAATGACCCTGTGGGCAGGTGGTTCTCTGGCGGCCTTAGACAAAAGAGTGGAAGTCACCACATTTTCCAAAATGTGCAGAAATGTTAGCAGAAAGAAGGACAGGTGCATGGTGCTAGAAAGACTCGGGGGTCCAGGCAGTCAGTGAAACACAGGCAAGGGCTGAACCTCCCTACTGGCAGCCTCTGAACAGGACCAAGACACTGATGACCAAAACCTCTTCAGGAAGACATTGGCCAGGTCTCACATCACCACTCCTAATAGGCAGTGTACACTGAGCCTCCTGCATCCCAGGAAGAGCCACTAAGGCATCCCCAACCTGATGTTACACTTCGAAGATGGCGAAGCTGAGGAGGGGATCCTCCACTGCTTTTGCTAGACCCAGACAGACTGTGAGCTTAATTCTAGCTCTATTAAGGTGCTATAGAATGATGTGTGTGTGTGTATGTGTGTATACACATATATACACATATGTATATATATGACAACATTTATGTATATAAGAGACATATATGTATATGTGTATACATATAAATAAATATTATATACATGTACATGTATCTCACATATAAATACACCAACCTGCCCAGGGCCTTGGCACAGGGAAGGAAGGGGAGAAAAGACCCTTTTCCCATGGTATACTGACAGAGTCACTAATCCATCAAACAGGGAAGACCAGACCTCCCCCACCCCAAGGAATGGATCATCTGGAAGAGGGCGGACTCCCCACTTTGCATACCTGGGAAAGGTCCTCAGGGAAGCTCGCTTTTCTGCCTTGTAGCTTCCTCACCCCGTGCTGCACTCTGGAGCCCTTGAGCTATGAATAGCTAGGTGTAGGCACGAGTGTAGGTTGTCTGGGGGAAGGGAAGATTTTCTCAACTCTCTGCTGTTTCTCGAGCTGTTCTAGCATGCAAGTAAAGCCTGAAGTCGTCTTGAGGTTTCCCAGTGCAGAGGAAAGAAAGTGGCACCCAGCTTGCTTTGAGTTCGAGGTGGGAAGTGCCAGAAACTCAAACGGAGGTGGCTAGGAGTGGGCTAGCGGGGAAAGTTCTGTCTCTGTGGAGGAAAGCATCCCCAGGTTCCAGCAACCCTGAGAGGTTTCACCTGCCTGTCTGGAACCCACCTAGTTACCCGAGGCATGTCCCTGCCTTCCTTGGAGCTCTCTAAAGGAGACGTGCGAATGTCCTGCCCCCAGATATTTGGCCCCATGTGTGAGCTCAGAGGCAGGGACCAGGATAACAGGAACAGGGTCTCCCTTAGCCGGATGACGGATGCCCCCTCCATGCCCAGGCTCCTTCTGTGGCCGGAGCATGGCTGTGGGGCAAGAGGTAGGGCTCTGTGGTCGCAGTCTGACCTACACATGAGGCCCTGGGTTAGAATCTCCACATGCAACAGTCAGTCCATGGAAGAAATAGAGAGGACCCTCTGCCTCAGCTCCAGTATTTTCCAGGTGCCAGTGACACTGCAAAGCAAAGCAGGATCAGCAAGCTGGAATTGGGGCTGGTGAGGAGGGCGCCATGCAGGGCTCAACTGCTATTTTTTCACCAAGCCTGTTTGTCTCTATTCTCCCTCCCTGCTTCCTGCTTTTGTTCCTGCCCCCACATGCCCTGGGCATCCCCCATCTTTGTTTTACGTTTGAGCTGCTGTGGCATAAACAAGCTAAGGAGAAAAAGAACATCTCATTGTCTCTAGATTACGAACCAATTATTCACTCTGAGTGCTTCTCAGGCTTATTTAGAGATTATAAATCTGGGTAGAGGGGTCAAAGGGGACATTCAACAAATGGAATGGTGGATCTCGAGATAAGATCGGGAATTGAGGTCACAGGGTAGTGAAGAGTGACATAGGGCAGGTATTCTGAAGAGGCCTCCCCTCCTTCCACGGTCGCTAGCAAGGAAGGAGAGGACACAGGGACCCACACTTATGTCACTGAGATCATTACGATGCTCAAAATTGTAATCTCACCCATTGGTAGCTCTTCGATTTGAGAGGAACACCTAATGTTTATCTGCATGCTTGCCTTGCCTAAATATAGACTGGAGAATTTTTTAGGTGGCCTTCAGTCAATCAGAGAATGTAAACACGAATAAAGCAAAGAAAGAGTCTCCGCAGCTGTAAGCAGATTGTGGCCTGGCTTGGCTGAAGGGTAAAAGGAATCGTTCCTGGCAAACTGACCCTTAAGAAGCTGTGCGTGTATTTCGCATGTGCTTTGGAATTTCTGCCCAGTGTTGCCAATAAAGGAATCACCTTCAGGAAAGCCCATTCAGAAGCAACAGAGAGACACAGAACGTGTAGCAGAGAGTACTTGCTACTGTAGGACCAGAACAAGAAGAAATTACACTGTGGAGCCCTTACGTCAGACTGTCATGTTCATGTTCTGAGCACTGAGGGAGATACTCCTAGGTTCTCACTACCCCATGCGGAGAGAGGTGGCATCAAATCTCATTGCTTCTACTCCTTTGGCCTGCCCCTGGCCTGGTCTCTATGACCAGAGGTTCTTAGGCAGGGCAGAAGATATGGCATTCTAATAGCCAAGAGTTTCCTTGCCCATCAATTGATGGCCATTGGTTGTGCCCTGGACCCTGCTATCCTGATGATCGATCTTCAGGACTACAACTACTTTCCCTCCCAATTAGGCAACCTCTGCCCCATCAGGGATAGCTTTAGACTTCCCTCTATGCTCCATGACAGCTTTCCATGTTCCAAGTACTACGTGTTACAACCTTGAATCCTTAGGATTGTGTACTGAAGTGTATAGTAGGTAAGTGGATGTGAACAGCCTGTTTCTATTGAAAAACAGGCAGGGAGCTGGCAAGGAGCAGTGGCCTGACTGCAGGCCCAGCAAGTGTCAGAAACCTTGCTGGTTGAGTCTAAAGGTATCCATGAGCTACAAACAACCTGCTTCGGTTGGGTGGTAATAGACTTGGGTCAAGTCACAGGTATGAATCTTGAATAATCAGGAATTGCCTGCCCTAAAGTCTCCAGTCTGGTTACCAAGATGACAGATAGGAATGTAATAAGCACCAGAGCCAACATTTGAGAGAGGAGCAACCTATCAACGGCAGCTACCAATGGGCCAACAGGCCTGGCTCTTGGATTTCTACAAATGACTAACACTTGGGAAATTCCTGAATTGGTAGGTGGATGGGTCTTAGAACAGGACAGATAATTCTTGGCTGTTGGGCTCCACAATGGACTAAGGAGCTGAAGCCCAAATACCTCTTTTCTAATCTGGCTCTGACTCTAGCTCTGTGAACTTGGAGATGTCCTTGAACACTTGGACATATCTTAACTTTAGGTCATAGGGCATGTGAGGCTGAGCTGCCCCAGGAACTCAGTAAGCAAAGCTTCTGGAGCCTCCTGGAGCTGCGTACTCCACAGAGAAAGTGACGCTTATGGCAAATCAAGTGTTTTAAGGACTGGTGGCATTAAATAACTTGGAATAGAAACAGAACCTGGGCCTGAGTCCCTGTGGCCAGGAATGAGATGGCAATATGGTCTTAAGGAAGACCAAAGGAGGGAAACAGAGATGACAGCTGACTAAGCTATAGGTAGGTGTGGAAATCCCTCTACTTGGTCTAGCCTCTTCAGACTGGACCACATTAGCTGCTCCCTGTTGACAGACTTGGGCATGTCCATCCAGGTGGACTAGGGAATGCAGGTAGGGAATGGGCAACCCTCACCCAAGACTCCTCTCTTTCCTCCTCCATTTCATTGTAAATGAGACAAATGGGTTTCAAGATTCCTCCAAAGTTGCCACTTCGTGACTCTCAAGAATCAGATCCTAGGTAGGACTGATACAGTAAAAATGGCCATCCTACATAAGGTTTCTACAGACTCAATGCAATCCCATCGAATTCCAACACAAATTCATCACAGATCTTGAAATGACAATTTTCAGCTTCATATAGAAACATAAAAAACCCAAGATACCTAAAACAATCCTGAATAATAAGAAAACTATGGGAGGTATCACCATCCCCAACCTCAAAATGTACTACAGAGCTATAGTAATAAAAACAGCATGGTATTGGCACAAAAACAGGCATGCTGATCAATGGGATTAAAATGAAGACCCAGATATAAATCCACACACACCTATGGACACCCAAATTTTAATAAAGAATATAGAAATACACAATGGAAAAAAGACAGCATCTTCAACAAATGGAAAATAGGATGTCTGCATGTAGAAGAATCCAAATAGATCCATACTTACCACCATGCACAAGATTTAACTCCAAATGAATCAAAGATCTCAACAAAAAAACCAGGCACACTGACTCTCATAGAAGAGAGTGGGGACAGCCTTGAACTCATTGGCACAGGAAAAGACCTTCTGAACAGAACACCATTAGCAAAGGCACTAAGATCAACAATTCATAAATAGGACCTCATGACACTGAAAAGCTTATGCACAGTACAGGGCGCCATTATTCAGACAAAGCGGCCACCAACTGAACAGAAAAAGAGGGGTTTTTTTTTTTAAAGATTTATTTATTTATTTACTATATGTAAGTACACTGTAGCTGTCTTCAGACACACCAGAAGAGGGTGTCAGATCTCGTTATGGATGGTTGTGAGCCACTATGTGGTTGCTGGGATTTGGACTCAGGACCTTTGGAAGAGCACGGGCTCTTAACCGCTGAGCCATCTCTCCAGCCCCCAGGAAAAGTTTTTAATGAAATCCACATCCAATAGAAGGCTAATATCCAAAATATATAAAGAACTTAAAAAATTAGATACCAAGAAAAACAAATAGCACAATTCAAAAATGGGGTGCAGGGGCTGGAGAGATGTCTCAGTGGCGCAGAGCACTGACTGCTCTTCAAGAGATCCTGAGTTCAATTCCCAGCACCCACATGGTGGCTCACAACCATCTGTAACCTCTTCCAGTGCATCTGAAGACAGCACTCATATATATTAAATAAATAAACAAATAAGTGGGGGTGCAGATCTAAACAGGGAATTCTCAAAAGATGAAAAAGAAGTGGCCAAGAAAGTTAAATATTTAACATCCTTAGACATCATGGAAATGCAAATCAAAACTACTTGAAGATTTCATTTTACACCCATCAGAATGGCCAAGATCAGTAAAACAAATGACAGCTCATGCTGGTGAGGATGTGGAGTAAATAGAACACTTGTCCACCGCTGGTGGGAATGCAAACTTGCAGAGCCACTATGGAAATCAGTGTGACAGTTCCTCAAGAAGATGGGAATTGATCTATCTCAAGATCCATCTATACCATACCACTCTTGGACATATACCCAAAAGCTACACCATGGAGGCACTTGATTAACCTTGTTCATTGCTGTTCTACTCATAATATCCAGAAATCGGGAACAACCAATATGTCCCTCAACAGATGAATGGGTAATAAAATAAAATTATAAAAAAATAAAATTATTATGTAATTGTGTACATTTACACAATAAAATATTAATCAGGCATTTTTAAAAATGAAATAATGAATTAAAATTTTTTATTTTATATAATAAAATAATGAATTTTAATAATGAATAATAATTTAATGATGAATAATGAATAGTGGATGAAATGAAAAAATCATTGTGAGTGAGGTAACCAGGACTCAGAAAGACAAGATATTCACTTATGTGTGGACGCTGGCTGTGAGGTCAATGATAACCAAACTACAATCCATAGAAGCACAGAAGTTAGGTATAGAGTATAGGGCCTGGAGAGATGGCTCAGCCGTTAAAGGCTAGGCTCACAACCAAAAATATAGAGTATAGACTGAGGGAGGGATAGATCCCCTTACGATGGGGAAATAGAATAGTTATGGGTAGGTGGATAGACAGAGATGGGGCTGGAATGGGAGGATCAAATGGGGAAGGGGAGGGCATAAGGGGATGAGGGAGGGAATACAGAGAGAGACAGCTAAAATTAAGGGTCCTTAGATGAACAGTACAGAAACCTAATATGGAAGAAGCTTCCTAAGTTATATGCATATATGAAGGTGATCTGAATGAATCGCCAAATAACGGGAAGGGGCCGAACAGAGCCACATCTGGACATGTTTTGTCACCAACTGAAGCTTCCAGTACTGGAAATGGGTTATATCTAATCGAGTTGTTGGCCAAAGGGGTCCCATGAGGACACCCCCAAACAACCCAGGCTGTTGCCAAAGCTTAAAGGTTGTTCTTCACAAACTGAAGGTGAGACTCCATTGCTGCAGACAAGTCCTGCACAAGAGAGAAATCAAGCTGGTTCGCTCCTAAAGGCTGGCATTCTGGGCACAGGAAAGCACTCTGCATGCTATCAATGGGGAAATGTAAAGAGCAACCCAGCTACAAACCCTTCGATCTACAATGGTGTCCTGCCTGCAAGCTATGCGAAAGCAATAATAGCACAAAGCTTGTGGAAGTGGCCAAACAATATCTGATTTGACCTAAAGCTCTCTACACAAGACAGAACACATATCCAGCACTGCTTGCCAACACTGCTCGGGTGACCAAGAACCTGAGAGTAGCTAGCTCAGGGACTGCGATGGCTATACCTGGTTGTCAACTTTACATCAGGAGTGAACGACAGACAATCCAGAAGTGGAAGGCACACCTGTGATCCAGATCTTGAGGCTGGAAGACACAGGCTTCTGACCCAGATCTTAACATGGAGATCTTAAGGCCACAGTGGCCACGAGAGCTTAGGCCCAGACAAGGTGTTACATGCCTTTAATCCCGGAATCTGAGGCAAGCAGACACCTGGGATTCAAGGCTAGCCTGGGACAAAGCAATCTCCAAGTCCAGGTGTTATGGCACACCTTAATCTGGGCCACACCTTCTGCTGGAGGCCTACCTTGGAAGAAGGAAGACTCACTCTTCGCCTGCTTGCACTTATTTGCTAGCACATCTATTGGAACCTACTTCTTCAGGATTCCAGTTTACATGGAAGATCAGTTTAAACAGCTAGCCTCATGGGACTGAGCAACTACTAGATTGCTGGACTTCCCATTCACAGCTGACCATTGTTGGGTTAGTTGGACTACAGACTGTAAGTTACTCCAATAAATTCTCTTAATATAGAGAGAGATTCCGTAAGTTCTGTGACTCTAGAAAACCCTGACTAATACAGGAACCTAGGGGAAATCCAAATACTACTGTTCTACTAAAGGAATGTAGCAATACAATGACGCCTAATGACTCTCTGCTATACTCATAGATCAGTGCCTTGCTCATCCTCCTGCAGCAAATTGAGAACAAATACAGAGACTTAAAGCCAAACAATATGCAGAGAATGAGAGACCTTGGAACACTAATCCCGAAAGGGGATGTCTTCATCAAATTCCTCCCTTCAGGGCTCAGGGAACCCTGCCCAGGAGAAGACAGAAAGCAGGTAAGACAAGGGGGATGGAGAACACCAAGGAAACAGGGCCTTCTAAACACAGCAGAACCAACACACATATGAGCTCATGAAGTCGGAGGCGCGCACGCTCAAGGCCTTCACAGGTCTGCAGCAGATGGAATCCTAGAGCCGAAAGAAATGGACTCCCACCCCCATCTCTAACCAGAAGCTATCTCGGATGGATAACTACTTTGAAATGAACATTTAGTTTTCTCCAAGAAGTCTCACTGGGGAACAAACTACCCTTAAGGGCAGGCTGCATGCCCAACAGTAGATGCCAACAGAAAACGAACTCACCAGCATCTTTGGAGGTTCCTCATTTCATAACACCATGTCAAGGCTCACTCTCTTTTCCTTAAAGTTTATCTTTTCTTTTAGTGTAAAATAGAGTTTACTTAGGGCATGGAAAGGGGAAAGGGGAGTTGAGAAGTGAGTACACACACACACACACACACACACACACACACACACACACACAGAAGGAGGGAGAGAAAGAGAGAGAGAGAGTAAAGTTTATCTTTTTACCTATATTTCTTCTCTCTTTTTTAACCATATAGGTCTTTTTGTATATGTAATATGGCTTCTGGTTTTGTTTTTAATGGTATTCAATAATATGCGAATGCATGGGCTCTAAGTCTGCACCTATTGCTTGTACTTTTTCTTTGGGTTTTTTTCCCCCTCTGCTTGTTTGTTGTGTCCTGGTGTGTTTTGTTTTGTTTTGTTTTGTTCCATCTGACTGTATTTTATTTAATTATTATCCCTTAGAAGCCCGTTTGTTTTCTAATGAGAGACAGAAGGGGGATGGATCCAGGTTGGAGGGAGGAACTGGGAAGAGAACAGGGAGGGGACACTGTAACTGGAATATATTATGGGGGGGGGGACCATTTTCAATAAAACTAAAAAATCAAAAAGACAACTGAATAAAAAGATCTTCTGATAGGCCTATTGAGACCACCGGCAACTGTGGATGGAAAAATTTGAAAACAATGGGCTTCCTGAGACAGTGCCCTCTTGATCCTGGAAGAGATTGTGAGGGGAAACAGTGGGAAGGCATGGGGTTGAGTTCTAAACAGGACCGATAGGGGACAGGGAAGGACCCAGGGGCCCTATGAAATGTCCAAGCCAGTGAGTATATATGGACTTCAGCCTTAGGCCTCTCCCATCCCAGGGATAAAGCTATCACTTTCCCTTTGTCCGTGGCTGGGGCTAGCCAACCACCTGCATTACCATTATGGCAGGGAGAGGCCACAGAGTAACCAGGAAAAAGAGAATGGAGCCTGGAGGCCTTGGCAAACAAACACAGGCTCCAAAAAGAGGCCCATGGAGCCTTGCTGGCCAACTAGCCCCTAACACCCCTCCCTGAGCCTCTTATCACATGAGACCAGGTGGTCCCTTCTCTGTCAAGTCCCAGGCCACTTCTGGTATCAGGTTCTTGGAAGAAACTAGGTCAGCCCTCTGATGCCCTCAGCAGCCTCCCCACAAGCCCATCTGGGTGGGATGCTAAGGGCTCCAAGACACTAAGAATTTCCCAGCTGAGACGCAGCACCCTTCTTCTCGGCTGTCAAGACCATAGAATGGGATCGGAGAGGACTTCCTCAAAACTCCCTGGCTTGTTAGCTGTGCAAACTGGGCATGGCGCAGCCTTGCCTCCCAGAGTTGGCATCAACATATAAACATCCACACCCACACCTAGTTCCTGTCCTAACCCATTGGTCTGGGATCAGGGGCTCCTCTAAGTAGATCGACCTTACAATCCGCTAAGGTGGGCAGATATGAACAGTTTCCAAGGGGCCCTGTGCACTCGCAGCTCTATCCACCACTCTGGAATGAGAAGACAGCCTGCCAACTTGCCTCTTGGGTTCCTGAGGTCCCAGGGCCACAAAGAGGGATGAAGTGCAGCAAGAAGGGCCGGGATTTCAGGGGAGGAGTCCACCCTGTCATTTCCTCCTTTGTCTGGCTCCAGGACAAAGCTGGGAAGGTCACCACCAGAATGACTTCCACTCCCTTGGCTCTGTGGCCATAGGAAGGGAGTGAGTTAGGGGCTCAGCTGCAAGGGAGAGGGTATCAGGAACGTGAGGTGTTAGAATGACAGGAGAGTCACTGCAGAATCCCATCGAAGCCTCTCGCCAGCTGAGAAGCGAGAACTCTAACACAATTACCATGTGCTATAAAGGTTACTGACACCAACTTAATACTCCTTCTATATAGAGATTTATGTCAAAATATTGATGACCAGGCTTAGGCCTGCATGTATACGACCTTGTGTAGGACCTCATTCCTTTCCCAAATAATGCCTGGGAATCCCAGACAACGTTGTAGTAAAGGTGTCCAGCCTTCCTGTGCCCTGTACACCCAGTGTAAGCTTCTCATCACCACCCAGTGGTGAGATAGTAGCTTTTAACTCCACCCAAACCCTGGATATGACTGTTCCAAGAACAAGCTTTGCCACTCCTCAGGGCCCGTACCCACACTTGGGCCTATCTACCTTTCTCTGAGGACTTCCTTTCTCCTATTCCTTATGCTTATGCCTATATTAAATGATCTTTAATAAAAATTTCCTATCTTGCCTCACAAACTTGCTAGTCCTCAAATATTTTTTGCAGTGTTGAAGCCAAGAATCCTGAACTGTCCTGAGTTGAGGTCCCTAAAATTTGAGGGGCGCTCTTGAGTCTGGTGATATGGGAAGTTGTGCCTCCTTTACCGCTGCCCCATAATGCGGACAGTTGGGGGCAGAGCCGCCAGTCTGGGTGGTAGAATATAGCGTGGCTGCAGGGATCTGGACAGATGAAGCAAGCACAAGGGTTGCAGGCATGGGTTGGGGCAGGGCTGAGCCCAGTGTCATGGAGACTTGATGCGACTTCAACTCAGACCCTGGAACCTGAAGGGCTGGGAGAAGGCCAGGCTGACAGTGCGAGATTCTCAAGAGTCAAGCTCAGGCCAGGCCAGGCCAGACCAGGAGAGCATGCCAGATGGGTTCTGTTGCTTCTTAGAATGGGGTTGGAAGGTAGGGCTCAGCAGAGGACCCAAGTGCCAACAAGTGCCAAGCATTTCCCTCTGGCATAGCATTTCCCTCCCGTTTCCTGTGGGAAATCAAAGGCCTGGGAGTGCAATGGGTGGAGCTAGTAGCGGAGAGGCACCTACTAGATGGGGCTGTGGGGGACAGATCTCAGACACTGCCCCACCTACGACACCCTGGACCCGAGCTATGAAGTATCATGGCTTCTGGGATTTCCCACACCTACCCAGAACCCCAAAAGCTTGAAGGCTTCATCTGGCAAGAAGAGGATGACTGGTGAGGCCTGCCTGCCAGGCCCTAGAAGGTAGCACCCTCCTAGAGGACATTCAGTGGCTCATTTGACCACTACATGTGACAAAGACTCCCAGGGCCATGGGCCCTTGGGTAGACAGGCTTACTCTCTACTCAGTGATCTTCCTGAGCCTCAGTTGGCATTGATCACCTTCACAAAGACCCATCCTCTGCCAGATGGAAGGAGGGTGGAGAGGCCATGATCAACACCTCAGAAACTGCCCTTCCACTGAGGCACACCCCACCAAGTGTCTAGGCTTCCTGGTTGCAGACAACCCAGTAATAGAGCACAGGCTGTGACCCAGCACTCTCTAATCTGGTCACAGTTGTTTCCTGAAGCTGCTGGATCCTCCTCACACAGGTTTGAGATCAGCCTATAAGGGTCATGGAAACCCAGGCTCCCAGACTCTTGGATGCCAATTATAAGAAGTCTTACCTAATTCAAAGATGTGCTCAGAAACTGGGCTGGGTTACCATGAGGTCTGAGTATTAGAGTAACACACAGGAGTGGCCTTGGGAGTGGGCACAATGACCTCAAGAAGTCGTTGGCCTGCTGCAGAGGATTTGAACGCAGCTCAGATAGCCACCCCAAGAATGCAGTGATGCTATTTTCAGATTTCTGAACTATCATCATCATCATCATCATCATCATCATCATCACATTGTTTTGTTTCATTTTGTTTTGTATTGTTTTGTTTGAGACAGGGTCCCACTATGTAGTTCTGGCTGTCCTAGAACTCACTATGTAGACCAGGCTGGCCTCAAATTCACTGAGACCTACCTTCCTCTACCTCTTAAGTGCTGTGATTAGAAGCTTGTGCCACCACACCTGGCTGGTATATGTACTTCTGATGTATATGTGTATATTTGTGTGTATGTATGTACATGTGTGCACATGTGCCACAGCACACATGCGGAGGTCAGATGACAACCTCCGGCATCAGAAGCCCTGAGTGGATGAAGTCCTAAGCGAATGTGTGTTGTTAACATGGGCACAGTCATGTCAACAACCTCAAAGCCCCAGACCTATGTTCTAATTGTAAAGCCTTCCCTTCTGGTCCATGTACTAATATCAATAGTGTATGCAAAACTGTCCATCATAACTTTCTCCTCCCAGATATTCACAGGCTGAGGATTGATCCCTACAGAGGCTGCTCCTCCCAAGATTTCTAAGCCTTTCTCCTTGATTCAGCTGTTATTTAATAAACTCTGTCTCCTTGTTTACTTGTATGTAATAACCTGTATACTTGATCACCTATATGCAATAATCCTGCCTCTCTGTTCATGTATATGATAAACACACTGAGTTTCTATGGTTTCTCCATCAGAGACCCCAATGCACCTGAGTGCTGGAGACCAAACAAGGTGGCAGCCCTTGGATGTTCGTCCTCACCTACCACCTTGTTTGAGACAGAGTCTCTTCTTGGTCGATACTCTGTACGCCAGGTTAGCTGGCTCATGAGCTTCTGGGGCTATTGTTGTCTTTCCACCTCCCATCCCAGAGTGGGAACACAAATGTCCTCTACATGACCTGGCTTTGTGTAGGTTCTTGGAATCTGAATTCAGATCCTTGAGCTCGCTCAGCAAGCACTTTACTTGGTGAACTATCCCCCCAGCCCCTTAGTTCTGGGGCAGACACTGAGAATCAAGCAAACAGCCACTCTCATGAGACCAGTGTGAAGAGGATGAGAAGGTGAGTGTGGTGTGGGCAACTCCTTAGAACGGACTGTGCTTTGTCTGGGGCAGTATTGGTACAGTGGTCCGCTATGAGCTCCTAAACGCTGACCATCAGCAGCATGCACAGGCCCACAGACAGGCCTCTGTCCTCAGCCACCCTGACAGGACTGAGGCTCTGTAGGATAAACAGGCATAGAACTGCTGGCTGTGGTCAGGAAAGGTTCTAGAAGAATCTTATTCTTGCCTAAATCTGAACGTCCAAGTCTTCAGATGCTAGTGGGCATCATAATCCATGGAAGCTCCACTGTCCCCAGCATCTTTAGAGGAGCGAGGGCCTAAAAGCAGAGATTGGGAGGGCATGGAAAGCAGGAGCCAGGAGGCACTGCATGCAGCATCCAGCATGCAGCTAGACTCCACCATGGTAGCCACGGGTCAGCAGAACCAGGAGAGCCTGGGTGGTCCTAGGGGACAGGTGGGTCAGGTAGGAATTGTAGCCTGTGAGAAGCCAATGGGGTGACCTCAGTCCAACTAGAATATATAAAAGTCCAACCTTGTGAACACAGGAGCAGCCAGCACCAGTCTGTAAAGCCAAAAACCAGTGGAAAAGGCGTGGGGGAAGGCTCTTACGTGTCTGGATTCTGCCCCTAGGAGGTCCTGCTGGTTAACAATATTCCTAAAAATTACCCACAATACACCCAAGCAACAGCCTGCTTCACCAGAGATACATAGAGCTACAGCAGGGTATGGCACAGCCCAGATCCCCAAGCCCAGACAGACAATGAATGCTCTGCTAGAGTTTGGAGTCCCCATGCTGCCAGCTCACTCTTCATGCTCCCCTCAGGCCTCAACCTGGGTCCGGGAAAACTGTACTGGGCAAGCTCCAGAATAAAAATTCACCTTCCATCTGGACCTTGGTTCTGGCCTCAGGTCCGTGTAAGTCCTGCCTCTCCATGCCGTGGCTCTGGTGTCTCCTGTGTCTGGAATTCTGAGAGTATGAGCCATCTGCAGACTAGGAAGTGCTTCTTTTATTCTCAGTAATCAAAGGCACCTCTGGTGCTCATCATGGGCTTTCATCAACCCTTTGCTAGGAGCCATCCGTATCTCTCCTAGAATACAGAGAGCTCATATCCACAGGCAGGATGTCTAGTGTGTAACCCCATGTCCTACGTAGACCTCCCACCACACACATCCTTCTCCCCCTCCCACATGTGCAAGCATTTCTGTTACAGTGATATCTATATTTCTAGGGGAAACCTTTCCTGGTGTCAGGTTACTCTTCAATATACCAGGACTGGTGGGCAAACAGGTAAGGTGGTCTGGTGGTTTGAATATGAATGGGCTTATAGGATCATATGTTTGAACACTTTGTCTGCAACTTGTGGAACAGTTTAGGAAGGGCTGGGGGTGTGGCCTTGTTGGAGGAAGTGTGTCACTGGGGGGCAAGCTCTGAAGTTTCAAAGAGCCCACTCCATTTCCAGTTAGCTCTCTCTGCCCCTGGTGTAGTCATTACATCTTCCAAATGAAAGCTCTCAGCTACTGCTCCAGCACCATGCCTGCCTGCCTGCTGCCATGCTCCCTGCTGTGATGGCCATGGACTATAACCCGTGCAACTGTGAGCCCCAAATTAAATGCTTTCTTTTATAAGTTGCCTTGGTCATGGTGTTTTATCACAGCAATTTAAAAGTAACTAAGAAAGGTGGCTACCTTACTGTTTCCAATTCCATGTTAGTGCTAGTAGATGGTCAGCCAGTGCCAACCTCGGTAAACAGCACAACACAGCAAACAGGCAGTGCCAACCTCAGTAAACAGCACTGCAAACAGGCAGTGACAGCCTCAGTAAACAGCACTGCAAACAGGGTGACAACCTCAGTAAACAGCACTGCAAACAGGCAGTGACAACCTCAGTAAACAACACTGCAAACAGGCAGTGACAACCTCAGTAAACACACTGCAAACAGGCAGTGACAGCCTCAGTAAACAGCACTGCAAACAGGCAGTGACAACCTCAGTAAACAGCACTGCAAACAGGCAGTGACAGCCTCAGTAAACAGCACTGCAAACAGGGTGACAACCTCAGTAAACAGCACTGCAAACAGGCAGTGACAGCCTCAGTAAACAGCACTGCAAACAGGCAGTGACAGCCTCAGTAAACAGCACTGCAAACAGGTATGCTGAGTCTCCCCATACACGAAGACCAGACGGGCAGGAAAGATAAGGTGTGCCAGGAAGGTGACAAAGGTGACTCAACAGGAAGGAATGTGCTGAGTGATGGAGACAATCAGAAACTGGAAAGGTTGGGGGGGCGGGTCAGGAGATGGACCAGGTCCGTGTAAGTCCTGCCTCTCCATGCCGTGGCTCTGGTGTCTCCTGCTTTGGACCAAGCTTTGGAAAGCCTTCAGTGCACATCCTGGTCTTTCTAGCGAAATGGTCTCATGGTACTCTAGCTAAATGGACTCTTCAAACAGTCCTGTTGAAGAAGAAACATCATTCAGAGAGGAACTTTTCAAGTGTATTTGGAAGGAAAGAGGAAGAACAAAATTAGAAGGGTTCCATCTTGCTGAGCATGTGTGTGTGTGTGTGTGTGTGTGTGTGTGTAAAATTGGGAGGATTCTTGCCTAGACTGTGCAGGGTTCTGGGTTGGATCCCTAATACTTGGGGGCGGGGGTCTAGAATAAAAAGACATCATTTTGTCCTTCACATGACTCTGAACTCACACAGTATTTGCCAAATGTTTCAACTATCAGAATAGACTGAGGACAGGAAACAAGAATACATGGCCCTCGTACCTGTGCCCACCATGACCAGACCTGACACACTAGGTACTGCTGAAACACAGTGTGAAGAATTGAGAAGCATCACAGAATACCTTGGATGAAGTCATGTGAGTATCACAAAATGAAAACTGCAGTTTATGATGGATACCCATAGTCATGACACTTAAGAGCCTGAGACAGGAATCTCACTGGAAGTTTGAGGTCAGCCTAAGCTACAAAGTGAGTTCCAGGCAGGCTGGAGCTTCTTGTGAGGACATGTCTTTTTTTCTTTTTTTTTTTTTAAGGGAGAAAGAACCAGGTAGTGGTGAACCTTTAATCCTAGCATTTGGGAGGCAAAGACAAGTGGATCTCTGAGTTTGAGACCAGAAACCCTGTCTTAAGGAAGGAGAGAAGGAAGGAAGGAAGGAAAGAAGGAAGGGAGGAAAGAAAGGAAGGAAGAAGGAAAAGAAACGATGGTGGGGCCAAGAAGAAAGAGGGAAAGACACATCCACACTGACTAGCAAGTACCATCTTGCAGAGGATGGATGGATAGATAGATAGATAGATAGATAGATAGATAGATAGATAGATATCAACATGGATAAGATATGGGTAGGGATAGAGATAGATATCAGTGGTAGGTATCTTTGCTATTGGCCTATCATTGTTGCCTAAGCAAATCAATGATGCATTGTCTATAGACTTGTCAATGACCTTCTCTGAACAAGATGCTCAGTAGGAAGTGCTGATGACCCCAAGACCCATTGTCACCACCATCTTTGCCTAAAGACCCATAACTACACTCACATCTCAGCAGATCCCTAGAGGGGACTCACGTGGAGATCACTACTTCCTAAGAACTTCATGGGTGTTCTAATTCCAACAAGCAGAGGTGTCTGGTGAGTATATACATGGGAGTTTTAAGGCTATGTCACAATGGAAGAAGGAATTTAATACCAACTCAGACTAAATTTACAGATAAAAATCTACTGATCAGATATTCTGGATTTAATGATACAACACATATAGTTTTAAAATGTGCCACCAAATGTTTATGTTTTGCTTTAAGACAATGTCTGTAGGTCACACTAGCTTGAAACTTACTATGTAGCCCAAGGTAGCCTTTAACTCATGATCTCGATCTACAGAGTGAGTTCCAAAATAGCCAGGGCTACACAGAAAAACTTTGTCAAAAAGAAGAAAATAAAGGGAGGGAAGGAGGAAGGGGGAAGGAGGGAGGAAAAAGAGAAGCACTGTCTCAAAAAGTAATGTGGAAAAAGGAAGAGAAGACCCAAATTAGTAAAATTAGAGATGAAAAGCAAGGCCACAACAAGTACTGATAAAATTTAGAAAATTATAAAGGCATTCCTTTAAAACATATAGTCCACTGAATTAGAAAAGCTGAAAGAGGTGACAAACTTGGAGATGCATATGACCCACCAAAGTTAAACCAAGGTGAGAGAAGTATCAAAGGCAGACTCAGAGCAAGCACAAAACTGAAGCAATAATAAAATAGCCTCCCTGATTAAATAAAAAACAAAAAACAGTGCCACCCAGATGGCTCACTGCAGGGTCCTGCAACCTTCAAAGAACCAGACCAAGCTTTCTCAAGTCACTATAAAATATCAAATAGCAAGGGAGTACTCCAAATACTTCTTACAAAGCCAGCATCACCTTTATACAAAAACCAGGTTCAGACACAACAAAAATTGTAGGCATAAATTTTCCACAACTTTCTTTAATACGGGTACAACCTCTCCTCTAGCCCTCCACTCACCAGAGGGAGTGGAAAAGAAAAGTTATTAGGACATGGGGGAAGTGGACTGTTTAGAAATAGTTCTTAGCCGGGCAGTGGTGGCGCACGCCTTTAATCCCAGCTCTTGGGAGGTAGAAGCAGGCAGATTTCTGAGTTTGAGGCCAGCCTGGTATACAGAGTAAGTTCCAGAATAGCCAGGGCTACACAGAGAAACCCTGTCTGGAAAAAAAAAATAGAAATAGTTCCTGGGAGTAATTCCAATCTTCGCTGTTCTCAGTCCAGTCCACTCGCAAACACCAAACACAAATCAACAGCTGTAGTTCAGTCCACTTGGCAAACACCATACATGAATCAGCAAGGGCAGTTCAATCCAGAAGAAAGCACAAAGCTCGCCAACTGGCCTGAGTCCACAGGTTGCAGGAACCTTGGGAGAAGTCCCTTGGTGAGTTTCGCTCTATGAAATTGTCACAAGCAAAGCTCAGCAACACAATGTAAGGTGAATCAATACCTGCATATCATCAGTGAAGACTAGCCAGCAAGGCATTCCCTCCTTCTGAGGAGTCATATTTAAATATTCTTTCTAAACATCATGTGTTTGCTTCAGGAAAATGTTCTTTCACATGTCTGCTTTAGTAAAACATCCTTTGACCTAACTGACTTTCCAAAGTAGCCAGAAAATTTCTCTTCAAAAAAATAAATAAAATTATGGACCAGTCTCTCTGATAATCATAAAGGTAAAAAATTCTCAACAAAATACTTACAAACTGAATTCAAGAACATAGGAAGTACCAACAAGATGGCTTGGCAGATAGCTTGCCACACAAGCTTGGTGACCGGTATTCAATCCCCAAAACCCACAGTACAAGGAGAGAACCAACTCCCAAAATTTTTTCTCTGATATGCACTTATGTGCTGTAGTATACATGTATACATGCATGCATATGCATGCACACCCACACACATACACATACACTCACTGGCAAACACACACACACATTCATAGAAAAAATGAGAAACATAATAAATAAAGTTAAAAATAGCATATTAAAAAGATCATTCACCATGATCAAGATGGCTTCATTTCAGAGATGCAGGGATGGCTCAATATATGAAAACTGATAAACTCCACCACACAACAGACTTAAATTCCTGCTAAGATCATAACCAAGATATGGAGGTCACTGGCTCCCACTCCCACTCCACACAGTGCTTGAAGCCTTAGCTAGAGCAGTTAAGACAAAAGATAGAAAGGAAGGGGCTAGAGAGATAGCTCAGCAGAGACGGCTCAGTGGTTAAGAGCACTGGCTCCTCTCCAGAGGACCCGGGTTCAGTTCTCAGCACCCACATGTTAGCTCACAACCAGCTCCCATCCTAGCAGACAGCATCCTTTTATGGTCTTCTTGGGCACAAGGCATGTGCATGGTGCACAGACATACACGCAGGCAAAACTCCCATACACATAAAACAAAAAGTAATAATGTAAAATTTTAATGAAAAAATAAGAAAGGAAAAAGTCACACGCTCCCTGTTTGTACCACCACAAAGACTTGAAAGATACAAGGTTGGTGGCTTCTACCTCACCTCTATCTCCTCTGTGGTCTGGACAGAAGATGGATGAGACTTGGTCATCACATGGCTAACCAAGAGGCAACCTCAACTGCAGTTGCTGCACCGGATGTGATTTCCTCACTCGGGCTGGTTACCAGATTTCCTCGTACCTGGTATGAGGCTACTGATCTTGCAAATTCTTCTTTTCTCCATGCCTATCAAGAAGGAAGCAATCTGCTTTCAACTAGCCATGCCATCAGTATTCTTCCACTGTTCTGTCTCGGGGGCGTGTATATTTTCCATCCCTGGGTCATAATTCAGTATACTGAGATCTTGGCCACCTTTCTCTTCCACCAGGAATCACACTGGGCCGGTAAACTGGACTGGACTAAGTGAACAGAAGGTAGTATCTACTCTGGAGTTGCTAATAAAGCAGTTGCACATCAGAAGATAGGAAATAAATCCAACCAACATTCAAAAAAATCTATATGACAAAAACAAACAAACTTCTAAGAGTCTGGTGGTGTGGGGATGCATGTTAAGTTGTTGGACATAGGACCTTCCACCACCAAGAAAGACGCATGGTGTTTAGCGGGCATTGGACTTGGTAAGCTGCACATTTCTTATTTTGGGTGTGTTACTCCAGCCCAAGTGACTCCAGCTGCTAGTTTTGAATGAACCCTAGAACAGAAAAAAAAAAAGTCTCTTCAACAGATCTAGGCTGCTGCGTAGGCAGTTTTGCCATTTGGCCGTCTGAACTGGCAGACCCAATGATTCAGTGTCAACAGCAGCTAGGAATGCTATCTGGAGCCTCTCACGGGCTGCCACAGGTGAGTCACAGCAGAGATCCTAGGAATCTTGTATCAAGTCCCAGGCATCATCTGCAAACTACTTGCCCTTTGAAGATTAGCACTTGACTTCCTACTGAGCCTTAGTGGAAACTGAATGCTTAATAATGGGGCACTGAATTACCATGAGACTCAACATAAGCTGGGTTTCATTTGACTTAACACCCATAAAGTTGGACATACACAATAGCAATCAATCAATAAATAGTAATGCTATATGCATGGCCAGGCTCTATCAGGTCCCAGAGGCACGAATGATTTATACAAGGAGGTGGCTCAAATCTGTAGGTCACTACTCTTGCTATTCATGGTGTGAAGTTTGAGCCAAATTGTCAACTTGATAGGATTTAGAATCATCTAGAAAACATACCTCTTGTGTGTGTCTACAAGAGCATTTTACCCAGGTGTAGTGGCACACATCTTTAATGGTAGTACTCAGGAGGTAGAGGCAGGAGGAGCTCGATGAGTTCCAGGCCAGACAGGTCTACATACTGAAACCCTGTTTCAAAGAAAGAGAGAAAGAAAGGAAGAAAGGAAGAAAGAAAGAAAGAAACAAACAAACAAAGAAACAAAGGAAAGTGTTCCCACCAGAAACAAGCCATTGGATGGGGAAATAGAGACCTTAAGGGAGTGAAGACAGAGCACAGGTAGCATGATGGGGGAAGAGGAGCAATGTCTGGGAGATTTAAGTGACAAGGAAGAGGATAGGAAGATAGAGCATGGAAGAGGTGGGGGAATAACTAAAGATGTTTGAAAAATCCACATGGGAACCTACTGTGTGTGTGTGTGTGTGTGTGTGTGTGTGTGTGTGTGTGTGTGTGCTCGAGTGCGTGCGTGTGTGTGTATGTGTATGTGTGTGTGTATGAGAGAGAGAGAGGGATGGAGGGATGGAGGGAGGGATGGATGGATGGATGGTTGGGTGGGCAGGTGGGCAGACAGACAGACAGATAGTTTAGGTAAATATAAAATAAAACAATTCTTTGAAGCTTCCTGGTGTTATTTGTCCCTTCTTCCATCTCCTCTCTGTACTGACCTTTCTCCCCCTCCCTAATTAGAGCCCCTTCCTAAATTTTTCCATCCCCCCAATCCCTTTATCCCCACCACTCTATATTCTATACTCCCGCTTCAGTCCCTCTTTCATGGTTTCTGCAGTTACTCCATGTTGTACACTCACATCTGAAGATCTGGCTCTGAGAACTGAGATGAGAGAGACTGTGGCCTTTATCTTTCTGGGTCTGGGTTGCCTCACTCAGGACGATCTTTTCTGGTTCCATCCATTAGCTGCAAATTTCATGATTTCATTTCCCTTTGCAGCTGAAGAGTGTTCTGTTGTGTGTATGAATTACATCTTCATTATCCATACATCTGTTGAAGGATAGGTTGTTTCTATTATTGAAAATAGAGGATAAATGGGCATTGCTGAGTAGTGCCCTAATCCTGCTGTGTAGTAGGATGTCATGTCCTTGGGAATATGTCCTGAAATGGTGTAGGTGGCTCATATGATAGATTTGTTTTTAGCTGATAACGCTTCCTACAAAAGCCATAGACTATCTGATAAGAACACCAATACCAGGCATAAAAAAAAAAAAAAAAAAAAACATTCAAGCTGTTAGTGTACTCTAAGAGACTCCCAAAGCGATACAGGATATTGCTGCTCCCCTTTGGGTGTCTGCCAGAGGCTAAAGGTAAGTCTTCAAGGTTGAAGACACTTCACCCTTCAGACATAGAACTTAGAAGAGTCTAACTGGATCGAACCTGAAAGCTTCCTTCCTGTTGTCTAGCTTTTAAGTACCAGAAAGCACTATGAAAACATCCAAAAGAGGGAAGCAATTAACAGCTCTATCCAGCTGATACGCCAGCTAACTACAACAATGAACAGCAGAGCAAGATATCCCTAAAGGTGTAATAGTGGCACTTATGTCTCGGGTGGTAACCACCAACTGTCTAATTGGACTTAAGACCCACTCAATAGAAGGAAAATCATGCCTGATATTAGAAACCCAGCCAACTACTCTGGGCTAATACGATCATGGGTCTTAGAAAAGAGCCTTCTACTGAGACTTTATTGCATGAGCATAATTTCTTACACATACACTTTAATATGCCTTAGGCAGCAAAATAGCTGGGTAACTGCCTAACCTCCACGCAGTTAATCCAGAGTTATTTACTTACTAAATTCTGTATTCTATCTTAGCTGCTCTGGACCCAGAGGGCTGCCCAACTGGGCTGTGCTCATGAGCATAATTTCTACCTGCATTCTATAAGTCATCCCTTATACATAGAGACAAGTGTAGTTTCCACCCCTCATCAAAGAAACTTCTCTTTACAGCAAACAGAGACACTACAGAAACCACCCCAGGTCATAATGCAGAGATCAATGGATCGTAGGGAACCTCCTGTATCTCAGAGAACATCTCAGTGATCAATGGATCATAGGGAGCCTCCTGTATCTAAGACTCAAAGTATATCTCAGTGATCAGTGGATCATAGGGAGCCTCCTGTATCTCAAAGAACATCTCAGAAGAGGAGACAGAAAGTTTAGAAGAGCAAGAGGGATTCTGCTGTGAGACTGTGACTCCTAGGTATGACAGGCAAGCTACATCTATGATCCCTCAATCATATAGCTGTTTAAATAAGACCTAAGCAATGAAAATATCAATGAACACACTAATGCAGAAGAGGGAAATCTTATAGAGTCCCACTCCTAGACAAAGAACTTCAGGCAACTAATGACTGCTGAGAGGATTCACCTCGCACAGGCATGAGCCCCTTATTGAGCTAACCTATGCAAAGTAGTCAGCCTAGAAATCAAATACACACATACAATGCTACATGGATCAGCAGGGTGTGTTTATATATTCAGGCATATATGTGTGTGGTGGTTTGAATGATAATGGCCTCCATATGTTTGACTACTTAGCCCTCAGTTGATGGAACTCTTTGGGAAGGATTCAGAGGTATGGCCTGATTGGAGAGGATGTATCTTGAAAGTGAATTTGAGGTTTCAAAAGCTTCCCTCCATTCCCAGTATGCTCCTTGCTCAACATTTGAGATGTGAACTCTCAGCTGTTCCTGATACCAAGCCTTTGTTCCACCATCATGAACTCAAAGCTCTAGAATGGCAAAGAACAATTAAATTATTTCCTTTATAAATTATCTTGGTTGTCGTGTTTTATCACAGCAGTAGAAAACTAGTACAGTAAGTAACAATACTCATCCAAAAGAGGGCATTCCTCCACCTTGCCTGGGTAGAACAGTAAAGTTGACCTTGGTGACAGGGGTGCAGGTGAGATGGCCCTGAGGGGATGAGTGTGGGAAAGCTGGCTCTACCACTTGTCTACAGTGGCGTGGCATGGTTGCACATGGCGAGGAAGAGGTGCAACCCTCCCCCCCTTGCTCCTCACCACTTACGGCAAGCAAGAGAGGAGGCTCTGAAGCCATGAGAATGTGGAGAGCTGGCTCTGCCCCTTGCTGGCCACAGCATTGAGTGCCAGACAGTGCTGGCAAGCTCGCCCTGGTAGTGTGGGTGCAGGTGAGCTGGTAGACTGATCAACTCAGCTATCTCCCAGGCCAGACTTAGGCTTTGAGTTGGCCTACCCCAACATCTACCCCATCGATGAAATACTGGAACACATAAAAGGGCCAGTCCTGCAGATCCAAAGCTGCAGGATCCCTATGACACAGAGCAACAATGGGATATCTGAGGAGAATCTCAGTGAGGATCTAGTATTGATGGTGTAGCAGAGACAGAGGCCTTAAACCAGACCAATGACTCATGGCAATGAACATTTGTAAATAAAGGTGTGTGGACAGAGGGTAGACTGTGGGACACGCTGTGACACAGGACAGCTTCCACAACAAGATGGTATCTTTTTAATGCTATCCTATTTTACTTTCTGTTATGGGGGAGGTTGCAAGGGTAAAGGGTGGATATGAAGGGATGGGGAGATAAGTGGGATTGGGATGCATGATGCAAAATTCACACAAAAAAAAAATCAATAATTTTTGAAAAAGAGGCCATACATTTGAGAGGGACTTGAAGTTGGGGTGGGGAGGACATAGAAAGGGTTGGAGGAAAGACAAGAAAGAGAGGAAGTAAAGTGGTTATATTTTAATTTAAATAAATAGAACATCCATGACATGAGCCCTTCCCACAGAACTCAAGAGAACATCATGGAAGAGGGAGAGGCAAGCCTTTAAGGAGAGAACTTGGGTGAAGCAGTGTCTTCTAACATGATGGACCTCTGCACTCATGAACTCATAGCTACCATGGCTGCCTGATTATGCAACCTGCACAGGATCAGTGGAACCAACATTCTAGCAGCTATAAGGGAGGGTCACAGGAGCTCCTCCTCCTAGCTGAAGAGCTATTGACAGTAGATGGCTGCTAGGAAGGACCGGCCAGTCCGTTTACATAAGTAAAATATAAGTTGCAGATCTTCTTCAAGGATGTAGCCTCTCTTAGGTTGGCTGTGTCCCAGCGGATGGCTTCACACTCAGGCATATATGGGAAACACTAATTAGACTCTGCGGCCTCTTCTATTATTAAAAGGGGACTTGACGTTGGGAAGGAGATTTGGGGGCAAGCGGGGGAATCTGGGTGGTGTCAGTTGGAGGAATGGGGGTGACCATGATCAAAACACATTGCATCATGTACAAAATTCTCAAAAAAATAAATTTAAAATGTTACATTAAAAATGACACCATTTTATATTAGAACACATTTATATTAGTGACTTAAATAATTATCCTAAAAGGCTTAAATGAGAAGAGAAAGCTAGAAGGCTAGCCTTCAGCGAGCTGACACCGTCCAAGGGGCTGGAGTCTCAAGCTGAATAAGACGAGGGACTGGGCAGAGTGCTGGCATTCACGTCTCTGCCTCCTGACTGCAGATGCGGTGTGGCAGTGGCCTCGTGCTCCTGCTGCCAAGCCTTCCCGTGGATGGTGGGCTGCACCCTCAGACTGTGAGCCAGAGCAAGTACTCCCTTCTTAAGCTGTTCTTGCCAGGTTACTCCATCATAACGAGGAAAAAAGCAACACACATGGGCTCAGCAACATGGGCTTCCACTCACCGAGCTGATCAAGGCTACTGCTGCTGCTGAGTGGCAGATCTGCCAACAGCAGATGCCAACCAACACTGAGTTCCTGGTGTGGTGCCATTCCCAGGGTGACAAGCCAGCGACCTGCTGAGATGGTGACTGGAATGTACCACCTCCACTGCTGGAAGATGGCGCTCTATCCTTACTGGAACAGACACTCACTCTAGGTGTGGTTTTTTTCATTCCTGGTGATAATGCTTCCACCAAAACTCTGTGCGGTTACAGAATACCTTTTCAAGGAACATACTTCACTACCAAATAAATGCAAGAGTGGGTTCCTGCCTGTGGGATGCTTCTGTCCTGCCACATCCTCCACCAACCTGAAGCATCTGGCACCATCAGTGCGATGGCCTTTTAAAGATGCAGTCACTGTGCCAACCGGGGGACAGCAGCGTGGAGGGCTGGAGCAAGGTTCTCCAGAAGACTGCGCATGCAGCCAGCACCCGCTCCGGCAGCTCCAGTAGCTGAGAGAGGCAGCAGACTGGAGGTCTGCCCCACCCTGTAAGCGGGGCAAGGCTCTTGCTTCCTTTTTCCATACCCTAGTCCTCTGTTTGTGTAGATTCTGGGCTCCAGTTCCAGAAAGGAGAATTATAGTTGCCATGGATATTTCTGCTCTATTTTATTTAAAAATCCGTTTGTGGGAACTGGGGAGATAGCTGAGTGGTTAAGAGCACTCACGGCTCTCTTCCAGGGTATGTGGGGTTCAGTTCTCAGCACCCACATGGTCCTTCACAACTGCCTATAACTCCAGCTCCAAGGGATTTCATATCCTCTTCTGGCCATCATGCGTACCAAGCAGGCACATGATACACAGACACATACATACAGGCAAAACAGTCATACACATAAAATGAATAAGTAAATAAAAAGTTTTAAATGTCATAGATTTTATATGAAAAGTTCAGTGAGATATCTCATTAGGAATTTAAAGACTAGAGTACATGTGTGCACATATCCACATATGTCAAGCAGATACACGTCTGTATTTTCCCCCTCCTGCCCTGTCATTGTGTAACATCACATCAATCGAGTTGAGATCCAGGCTTAAATATTATTGAATCTATATAGTTTTGTAAGCTATGGAATATTAGAGAGTAAGGATTTCTCAAGAGACTATCTCTTCTGGAAGGATAACTAATGCATTTTCCACCCTATATGGGTTAGTTAGATTATATTAAGTGGGATTTACAATGTTGTCATTGTCTTAATTTGGACATTAAATGTAACATAAGGCAATGTGGTTGGGAATCAAGTTGACAAGGGCCGATAGATCCATGATAGTTGGTCTGTCATCTTGATGGGATCTCTACCATCCAGAGAGACACACCTCTGGGCATGTCCATGAGAGAATTTCCAGACAGGATTAGCCAAGAAATGAAGAATCACCCTCAAAGTGAGTGTCCCTTTCCAACAGGTGGCTCACATCGCCTGCCTGCCTCCACTTCTTCTCCCTTAGGAAGTACCTTTATCCTGCTTTTGGCATCTCCAGACTTCTAACATAACTAAAGACCAGCCACTCCGCAGGGGGGCTTCCAGGCCTTGAGCACCATATTGAGACTGATGCCATATCTAACTTCATGACTGAGCACCTACCAGGTTCTCTGTCTCTCCAGAGTGAATATTGAACTATGCAGCTCCTACTATGCTAACCAAACTGGCAAACCCCCTTTTGTTATGTGTGTGTGTGTGTCTCTGTGTGTGTGTATGTATGTATGTGTGTGTGTGCATATATATGATATGTGTGTGTGTTTGTGTGCCTTATATTGGTTCTGTTCCTCTCTAAAAACCATGTCTAATACATCCATACTCACCAGCTAAGATTCTACTCATGTTGGGCTGGCCAGAGTGGCTCATATAATTCAGGAGGCTGAGGCAGGAGAATTGAATATTTGAGACTAGACCAGGCTATACTGTAAGACCCCTGTCTCAAAATATGTTTCCATTTAAAACTTAGCATTAGCACATTACTATACAGCCAAAGCAAGGCCACAAACAGGAAAGTCCAAAGGGAACCCCAAACACGTGCATCTCGGTGCAGGTGAAGGTGATGCTCTGGGCGCCTGAAGAGAAGGTTGTTAGGCAAGTGGCGCTGAGCAAATGCATAGCCATCTGGAAAGCAGAAGCTGGAGCCCTACCCGATGGATCGAATCGTCAGTTTGAGAAAGAAAGCCATAAGCCTATGAGAAAATCACATGAGATTTCCTCATAGCTACAGAGACGACTCCTTGTTGGCTTGGGACCTCTAAAATTACAGGCGGTCACCCTTCTCTGACCCACAACAACTAATTTCAGCAGGATCTTACCCGATATGAATGTTTCTAAAACTCCAAGTCAGTTTGAAATAATTGTTTTTGCTACCTATATTTTAAATGTCTGAAAGAAATCCAAACACAAGAAATGAAAACAGTAAATTAGGGAAAGTATTTGAAACTCATCCTCAAGAGTACGTGTTTCCTAATAGTCAAAGGTCTTATAGCCGGGCAGTGGTGGTGCACGCCTTTAATACAGCACTCAGGAGATAGAGGCAGGTGAATCTCTGTGTTCAAGGCCAGCCTGGTCTACAGAGGGAGTTCCAGGACAGCCAGGGCTGCAGAGAAACCCTGTCTTGGAAAAACCAAACAAATAAACATCAGTACAGCTCATAATCCCAGCATACAGGAGGCTGAGCAGGAGGATTCTACATCCCAGGCCAGCCTGTGCTACAGAGCAAGGTGGACGCTGTCTAAACAAACCGGCAAACGAGACCAACAGTACAGCTGAAATCTTTGTGCATGAGAAGAACACCAAAAAATACAGGCAATTTTTTTTTCAGTGCTGGCAACTGAACCCAGGACTTCCCATGTGCTAAGCAAGGTCTCTAGGGAAGATCTTATAAGTAGGAAAAGATGCCAAATGCAATCCATTACATGAGTTAACTGAAATTACATGATAACTAAAATTGGAATAAGGTGTATCTCATTAATCAGACTGGCAAGGATAAGGAGTAGAGAAACAGCGCAGATTGAAAAGGGAGCCTGGCTTAGTACTGCAATGGTGGACAGTTTGCCAAAACCTAGCAACATGACAAATGCACCTTCGTGTCACTTTGTCACAAACAAAAAGGCCACTCCACACTCAGAGAAGACGCTCCCAGATACACCAGTGGGAAATCAAGACACATAACCCTACCAGCCTCATAAAATAAAATACCACATAAAATGGTATGCCCAGTTGCTGTCTGCACACGCCAGGAATCTCCAGAGGGGACTCTGAGACACAAGGGCAGCCGGAGGCAGGGAGAATCTACTTCCACAGGGACTCACATTATTTTCTGAGGGCTATTAAAATAAATGCGGCCCTGGGATTTGTACCCTGAGGAGGAACAAGGGTCTGCACTCTCACGCTGGCTTTGCACCGGTCTGTACTCAGACCCTGGGAAAGCTGTCCCCTCCAATCCTCCCATCTGAGGGTCAAGGATCAGCTGGTCTCTGTGGCTTCTCTCGCTCTGCTCCCCTGTTCCTTCCAGACTGCCTCTTCCATCAGTTTTGAGGGGTGAGGCATAGGGAAGGAAGCCTCACTGGTCTGTTTCCATGGCAACAGAAGGAACAAGAGGCAAGAAACTTAGGCCAAGCCAGCTCTGCTACATCCTCCCTGAATGCTGAGCTATTTCCCCTTTGGCCCTGGAGTACAGGAGGATCCAGGGCTTCACCAACCCTCTGGCTCACCACCCCAGGGATAGTTCTTGAGGGCTCCTGTCTAGACCAGCGTGGTTGCCTTACTGCAGAGTAAAAGGAATCCCAGGGCTTCAGAGGAGTCGCCCTAAACCTGGACTCTGACCTTAAGACCAGCCTGGTACCCTGGGCCTGGCCAACCCAAGTCCCATGACAGTTCCTGTCAGAGCTCCTGTCTCCCAGTTCTTGGCTCTGCTGAGACTACATTGGCAGGCAATCTCCACCCCAGCACCAGTAACTCAGTGAACACTCCCAGGGCTTATCCTCTGATGTTATTGCATCCCTCCCCCCCCCCACCCCTACCCCCACCCCTGCCACCGCCATTATCCCAAGAAGACCTGAGCTCACTTCACAGATGTGAAAATTGAGGCTGAGAAGCACAGAGAAATGCCAAATGCCTTATAGGATTTTGGCAGCAAGACTGGGGCTGACACTAAATGATTCTTCCTCCATTCGTGGCTAAGATTCCTGTTCCTGCCCTCCCCCCCCCCATTCTAACTCAGCTCCCAGGAGACACAGAGGTGCCAGCCTGTTCCCCACTGCTCTCCAGGGAGCAGCTTTGCACCTTCTCTGCTCCCACAGGTATGTAGGGGCAGATGTCCAGGGCAGAGGGAAGGAGAGACAGAGAACAGAGCTAGCTAGCCAAGTGTGTACCCACCCACAGACACACCCACATACCACAAGTGCGGGTCTGACTGTTCCTTAGCAAGGCCCTCCTCAAACCAAGCAGATCTTAGAATGCTTTTATGGCTCTGTTGCCAGCATCTAAGCAGCACACTCCACCTCTAGCGTCTCCCACCATCCCCCTGTCTCCTCCACACCATACCTCGCCACCTCCACCATCACCACCACTCCCTCCTCCGCCACCACACCCACACCCATCATGACCACTGTCATCACCAACGCTTTCACCATTACCATAACTACCATCACCACCACCACCATCACTGGCACCTCCACCATCATCCCTCCCATCAGCACCACTGTCTCTTCCACTCCCACCCCACCCACCCCCCGCCATCACTAACACCACCATCACTAACACCTCCATCACTCCCTCTGCTGCCACCATCACAGCTTCAAGTCTGCCATGCTTAGAAGTAGGCTGAGGGCTGTAAGTAAACGGTCACAGTTAATATTCCATCCAGGGAACATAGCGCCTCTTGTCCCTCCCTCTCTCTCTCTCTCTCTCTCTCTCTCTCTCTCTCTCTCTCTCTCTCTCTCTCTCAGAGTCAGCACCTGTGTGGTGCAGCATCCCTGAGTTCCTGTGCTACCACAGGCTATACTACTGCTACCACACAGGAGAGAACAGGTTTCCGAGGGCTGCCAGGGCCCCACCACAAAAAGGTTCTGTTCCCGCCTCCCCATCTACCTCCATGCTACGGTGAGGTGGAAGCCAGTTGGTGTGTGAGCAGAATGTCACCAGTGAGCTGAAGTTGAGAGGACAGAAAAGAAAGCAAGCCTGCTTCAAGGGCACAGACTGGCAAGACCAGACATTGCAGGCTGGGGAGGCATGGCGGGAACCACTAACAATCCCAGGTCCTGGAGGCCAGGGAAAGCTTTCAGCCCCTCCCCAACACTAACCAGAACTCCAGCTTTGAAGTCCTTGGGGCAGGGACAGTGAAGGCAGCTGAGCAGAGAGTGAGGCAGAGAGTGCTGGCGTGTAACAAGAAAAGTGGCCTGTCCCTGCCCCAAGGAGAACCAAACACTCACTGAGGACATCAGCAGAAAGGACAAAGGGCTCTTGCAAGAAGAGTTACCATAGAGGGTGGCCAGGCCAGCCTGGACTCAGTGTGAAGAAGGTTTGAGGAAAGGAGCATACCACATCTGAGCGGGGAGAGAAGCAGGATGTGGGACTGGCTCCCTGGAAGCTGGCTGTAGCCTCTTCGAGTGTCATGGAACCCAACTGCCAGAGAAGGTAGGGTGGCATGGCACATGGAGAGTGGAGCAAGGGGGAGAGAGTTGTTTGGGGGTTGTATAATAACCTGGCTGCAGGCCATGCATATGAAATTTGGCTCTTGGTCTAGACCTGGTTCCTAAAATCATAGGGCCAACTGTGATTAGAGAAAATGGCAGGAGCCAAGGGGACCATAGGCCAAGTGGAAAGAACTAGGGACAGAGCCTCCAAGATGGCTAAGTTGTAAAAGGAAGAAAGGATGAAGGGAGAAAGGGAGGGAGGAAGGGGGATAAGTAAATAAATGAAGTGATCTGGGAAAGAGAAGCTTGGTAGTCAATGGATAGAGAGTGAGGACCCCCCCCCCAGCACCTCTGAGCTCTCTGAGTGAATCAGGCCCCTTCTGGCATGATGGGGCCACTCTATCCCTGCTCCTCACACAGTGCTACACTGAGATAGGGCAGGACAGTCTGGCGTCCCCTGTCTACTTGGAAGTGGGCCTAGGACACACACACATTCTCCTTTTCCAGTGCCAGCCCTGGTGCTACCTCCTACCGTGTTTGTCATTTTTACACTACAGAACAGTGACTGGGTGTGGCAGCAGGTTGGTCTACAAGGTTTTCTTAGGGATTGATGGCACTCATTACTGCTTCCCCTGCTGGCCTAAGAAGAGTGTAGTTCCTAGACCAGACAGACTCAACTGAGATGCCTCAGCCCACTCGCTGTCCACAGCCTAAAAGGCCAGGTGCTCATCACTGTGGACAAGCACTAGGCTGAAGCCTAGTGAAGCTAGCCAGGCTGCAGAGATCTCACGGGTGGATGTGAAGTTAACGTCCCATATCTGTACCATATGATCTCAGAGCTATGGGGATGGGATTGTGTCTCATAAAGGTCCAGAACTCTTAATGTCTACACTTACCTTCACTGAAAGATGGGGAAACTGAGGCATGGCTTTTCTGAATTCAACCTAGCAACTCACTAATCCTGATGTGAGGCATCCACTCTTGGCCCTGCCAAGTAGATCCTGTCCTGAGAGGGGACCTGAGATAAACAGCCAACTAAAGACACACCCTGCCTCCCGAACTCTCTCACCTTTCATGACCAACCTGGCATGCCATTTCCCTCAGGGACACCAGCCACATGTCCCAGACCCTGGGGAGGGAGTACAATGCATGGTCCAGGGACAGTGCTACAGTTCCTTGGTCGTGTTGCTTTAGGTGGGACACAGGGAGGTTGGCAGGGAAGCGTTGGGTTTGAGGTGGGCTAGTACACACACAGATCCATGAACCGGGTATTGTCACAGCCTGTAAAGTCAGGGAAGGTCCACAAGATCTGGGTGACCTCGGTGGGGGGAGGGGAGACAAGGCTCTGCAGAATCACTCATCAGAATGCACACCCTTTCCCAACACCCTCAGCTTCTGGGTAAGCCAGCCTCCTCCACAGAAGCTAGTCTTTGTTAACACTGTTGTCATGGCAACTGCATCCAGGGAGAACTCTCTCTTTAAGGTAGAGTCTGAGGGTGATACTTGGAGAAAACTGGAGTGGTGGTGACAGGCAGGGCATTGGCCTCCTGGCTCTGACCCACTAATCCCTCCAGGACAGGCCCTCTCCCAACACCCTCTACCTGTCCCAGAATTCTTACGTCTATTCCTTTCTCCTCCCCTGAAGGTAGAGAGCAACACGTCTTATGCCTCTGTATTCAATATTCTCAGACACAGATCTTCACCTCTGTCCCGCTATGCCCAGCAGCTCAGAGAATTCAACCTGAATCTCATCAGAATGGCCAGTGTCCTGGAGAGGGTGGATCCAAAAAGACTGAGGTAGACTGAGGTCTAAAGAGTCACTGACAGATGCTCGGGGACACTCAGTGCACAGGCTTTGAGTGCCTGTATATCATGTTTGTACAGGAAGACTCACTCAAAAAAATGTTAAGGACCAAGGGAGACTTAGCAGAGACCATGCCTATGTAAGGAAAGGACATCGCAAGGAGGAAGCCACTGAAATTGTTCTGGCTCAGAAGTGAGGGTTCCATAGGTGGAAGGGGGTTCAAGAGAAGTCTGGGGTAGGCTAGGCCAGGCTGAATGTTGCCCCAGTGAAAGAGGGGACTGCAGTTGGCTGCTCAGACGGCAATATTGAGGCAGGCGAGGCTCTAGGGCAGGACGGAAGTAGATAGGCCACCCATGGGTCACCCAGAAGAAGGCCAGCAAACATAGTACCCATGCTAAAGGAGACCCAGATCCAGGCTGGGGCTGGTGGGAGTTGGGGTCAGCTCAGTGTGAAGAAAGGAAGCTGTAGTTGCAGGGAGGGCCCAGGTCCTGACAGATAAAAACATGTCCTCTGACAAGAGGTAAAGCCATAGAGAGGCCTCCGGGGAGGTCAGAGGAGAGGGAGGACCAAGAGCCAGGCAGCCGGACCTGGATACAGAGCATCTGGAATCCAGGACGGTGAAGTCCACAGCCTCTGCAGTGGGTCTCCCTCATGAAGGAAGGGGTGAGTACCAGATGGGAGTGGGCGGGCAGTGAGTGGGAGGTGAGATAGCGGAGTAAGCAGGCAGAGAACCATCTTCAAGTCAGCCGGCATGGGGGTGAATGTGGGCAGGAATCAGGAAACTTAAGAACAGAGGAGCCCTGTGCAAACCCCTTCACCTGTCAACTGGGGAACTGAAAGCACCTCATGTTTCCAATGCTGGACCCTGGTGTTGGGAGAGAGCTCCCACCGGTGTATGTCTGTATGTGTTTCTCTCTCTCTCTCTCTCTCTCTCTCTCTCTCTCTCTCTCTCTCTCTCTCTCTCTCTCTCTCTCTCTCTCTCTCTCTCTCTCTTGTGTGTAGCACCTGACCCAGGCTATTTTACTCAGAGTCCCTGGGAGTCCCACAGGCCCAATTTCAGGCCTCCCTTCCAGGAGTTAATGTTCTGCTCCCTGACTTCACAGCCAACTCAAGGGGGACCAATCAGCTTCCCAGGCCCTGACAGCTGTCTTGGATAGCAATGGCCAAAGCCCAGCCCCAAGCCAAAGTGGTCCTCACAGTGGGGTGAGTGACTACATTTCAGGTAATCTATTTCACATCCCAGAACCGACCAAGCATCCCTGAGGAAGTTCAGTGTTAACTTAATGAGAAGGGAGAAGCTTCTCAGGGCATGGTCACAGGAAAGGTAGTCCTAAATCATGCTCAACTGCACCTGTATGATCAAATGTGTTTTTTTCAAAGATGCTTGTAGTCATCTGGGTCTCCCTGTGCAGCATCTCTCCTTGTCATCTTTAGGTAGGGTTAGCCATGGATAACATTTACACCAACTCCCTCAACTGGCAGGTAACACTGTATGGTGCCTAGGCAGTCACTTGCCAGCTCTCCCAGAACTCAAGGCCCTGAAACACAAGGCCCTTTCCAGCTCTGAGCTGCAACATCCTGGCCCTTCAGACTCTGCCCGCCCCGCCATGTTCACATCATGGCCCCACTGATGCCAGCCACCTTTCCCAAATTATGTCCCAGGATTTCTGGTGACCCTCCTGGCGACCCCAACCCAACAACATTGTACTGATAGGCTCATAACAGCTTTCCCACTCTGAACTGGGCCAGGAAATCCCTTGTGTCGAACTCTCACACGCATCAACAGCCCCGATCTCTAGGCCAGAAAGATGTGAGAAAGGCTTATCACCAAAAAGAGAGCTATGTGTCTACCTGAGGTCCCCTAAAGGGCCAGGGTACCAGAGGGTACCAGGGCCATTCCTCCACAGCCGTCACCTCCAAGATACCCCACAGTATCCCTGCCTCCTCTCTCCCTCAACGCATCACTTCCTCGCTAAGTACATACTCACAGGCAGGAGGGAAGTGGGCAAGCTAGAGAGCAAAGAAACCTGGGAGGCAGCCTGGAGTGGGCGGAAATCACACAAGGCAGATTCTGGAAGCTCTGAGAGAAAAACAGCCAGAGCAGACCATAGCTGGAGCAGATGGCCTCAGAAGGAAAAGCGGGAAGGAGGGAGGGAGGAGTCCCTTCAGAGAGCAGAAGGTAGGGACCTGGCAGAGTCCAGAGAGGCCTTGACCAGGTCTCTCCCCAGCAGGGCCTCATCTATGGCATAGGGCCATGCAGACGTGGGCATCCCAGTCTACTGAGACCCACCGTAGCAGGGAGGGGCTCAACGCCTCCTGCCTTGGCAGGGCATCTTCTCTCTCGACCTATACTGCATTGTAGCTTCTGGGAGACAGCAGTTCTAAGACAGTTAGTTCCAAGGCCCTGTCAGCTGCCCTGGACAACACTGACCAAAGCCCCAAGCCAGAGTAGAGTGGTCCTCACAGCTGGGGGGGGTGGGCGTGACTATGTGTAAATTCCGCCAACCTAAGCTGCTCACCGAAGGCCCCTTCGCAGTAGTTCTACTGGATGAAGAGACAGACCGCTCCAGCCTCACATTCCAAGTTCTGCCTGCCTGCCTCTCCAGGACCCAGCCACCAGGCAGGGGAGCCTGCTCCTCACCTGCTTACTGGGGGAAGGGGCTTTATGTAGGTGCCGCTTACCCCCTCAGCAAGGCCTCTTGTAGGGCCCAGCATTTCCCCCCTTCTCTTTGGACTCTCCTCCTCTCCTCTCTCCTCCCCTCTCCTCTCCTTCCTCCTCTGTCTGCAGTTGCTAAGTTACACCAAAACCCGATCTGTTCTGTATGAACGGTTCCATTGCCACAATTTGCCAGGTAAAAGGCAGCCATCCACTGGTAGCAGGAAGGCACATCTCAGAAACAAACAAACAGGCAGACAGAAAAACTCCTGGATGGTTTTGGACCAGGCCTCTGGCACCCCTGTCTGGGAACATCTGCTTGGGCTTCCAAACCCCAGGGGACACAAGCGAGAGAACACAGCTTCCACACCTTATCATAAAATCTGGTTACTCTCTTCTCAGAAGCAGAGGCTATGGGCCCAGGAAAACACACGCCCGCGCGCAAACACACACACACACACACACACACACACACACACACACCTCAAGCTGACAACCACCTAACAGTTGCTGGGCCACTACAATCCACAGCCATAGAAGTGGGGGGCGGGGGAGGAGGCATGGGGGGAAAGGCTGGCCAAGCAGGGAACCCACTCTTCTGTCCCCAGGCCACACAACTTGGAGTCCCTGAGGAGTCCTACTCCTCAGTTCCTTCCTGGGCTAAGGTCCTGCTGTGGCCCTAAAGTGGTATAGATGAACAGCAACATGGAAATACCCCAGGAGTCTTAGGAACCAAGGTATGATTCTGTTGAAACCATGTCTCAGAGGGGCCTGCAGCCTGCTCATGGCTCACGATTCAAAATATGTGGTCTCCCAACTCTCTACCAGGATATGGGGTGCTGCTTTGCTCTGGAGAGCCCCAAGCCCCAGTAGAGAAGGCTCTTGCCCACAGAGGCTGGGGTGGACAAGACCAAATCAAGAAGGAAATGGGAGAGTCCTGGGAGATGAAGGCCCCTGTGTGCCAATCTAAACCTGGGGCAGGAGGCCATCTGAGTCTTCCCCCTTGTCCCACAGTGGGATACAGCTAATAAAAGCAGGGGATGTGAACAGAAATGGGGGTTCAGTGTCCTGAGTAGGAAAAGAGGGAGCCTGACCACCTCAAGTCTCAACCACCAGGCAGCTTCCAAGAGGCAGGTTCTGTCAATATCCACTAGCTGCATCTCTCCGAGGGAGCTAGAGATGGAGACATCAGGGACCCATCAGCACAGTCCCTCCCCAATCAGCAGGCCGCAGAATGGATGGGCACACACACACACACACACACACACACACACACACACACACACCTCGCTTATTCTGACTAGAACCAGCCAGCTGTACCTGTCAAAGTGTGCACTCCCAAACGGTCCTTCAAATGACCCCGGCCCACGGGGCAGAGAGACGCACCTCACCATGCCCCCTGGCTCTCTACCCTCAAATGCAGTGCTTACGCCCCAGTTCCTTGCCAAAGAGCAAATGCTCGAGATGCCACCCTAGACCCAGACCGCACAAGAGCAAATGGAAACTTCCAACTGCGCAGCCCTGAGCTCCTCCGATCCCCGGCCCCCTCCCCCACGCCAGGCCCTGGGCAGTGGACTTGCCAGTGGTGCCCACGCCTGTCACCCGGTGCGCTCCCACCATGCTCGTCCCGGCCGCCCCGAGCGCGGCAGGTGCAGGAGGCGCAGGGGTCCCGCCGTCCAGCCCGGGGCGGAGTTCCAGGAACTCCACGCGGGGCTCCACGTCGCCCTACCCGGCGCCCGTCCCCGGACCCACGCCCGCCCGCGCTGACGACCCGAGGGGACGGCCCGCCGGAGGAGCCGAGGGGCGCGCGGGGCTTGCCGCTGCCTACCTCGGTCCGCGCCAGCGTCGCTCCCGCGCCGCCCTCGCGCCGCAGCCCGGCCCCGAGCAGCGCGCGGCCGGCGCCGGCGGCTCATGCTCGGCGCCCCGGCCCGCGGCTCCCGCCCACCCGCGGCCGCCCCCGCGCTGCGCCAGCTGCGGGCAGAGCAGTTCCCTCCGCAGCCGGCGCCTGGGAGCACGAGCGCGGGGAGCGAGCGGGAGGGCGCGGGGCGAGCAGAGGAGGGTGCGGGGCGAAGGTGCCGCGGGAGAGGGCGGGCCAGGCTTTCTCTGAAAATGGCTATGGCAGCCAACAGCCCCAAAGATGATGTGGCTGCCTTATTAAAACCCATTTGGCGACTCTAGGAGAGCTGCGAACGTGTTTATCAGGGGTACCTGGAGGGGAAAGTGCTCCCTTCTCCCAGTCCCCCTGTAGGCTTGGTAGGCTTTAGGTCCCCTCAGGGCAGATGAGAAAACTGATGCTGGGGTGGTGAAATGAACCTGCGTGATCTCAGAGCCGGTGAGTGACAGGTCAAGGCACCAAAGTCACCTTGAGAGATTCTATGGCTCCCATTTGTCCAGAACCACGAGGAAGATCTGAGCATTCTGGCTTCCAGTGGAACCTTCTGAGAAGAGAGCCCCAGGATCCAGAATGTCCAGGGCAGGCAGCCAGAGACAAACGAGCAGAACACAGCAAGCCCACAGGTTGCAGGGTCTGTATGGAAGATCGCAAGGGGCCCCACGCATCTCTTGAAGAAACCGAAGACCCTTGTCACTCCTTCAGAGAGCTTATGAAACACCTACTATATGCTAGATGTCATCATTGATCGGGTTACTGAATACAACTGTGATGGCTCCTACCTGTTTGGAGTTGACATTGTCATAGCAAGTAGAGAGGGGGGTTGGGGGGGGGGGGAGTCCGAAAACCATTCAAACATCCTGTACCACTGATCCCCGGAGGAAAGAACAGTAGCAAAATCCAGAGATAGGAAATGTGGTTGTAGTCAAGTACATTTCAAGTGTAGGATCTGTTTGGTGTAGTCCAGGGAGTCTTTTGATGAAAGGGCATTTTAACAAAGTCCTGTCGGAGACAAGCCGTGCTGACTCGGAAGAGGCACAGGGAAGAACAAATGCGAAGGTCCTGGGATCCAGGAAGGAGGCCAGAGTGGGTGAGGTGGAGAAGAGACCCCAGGACATACCAAGTGACCGAGCAGCTGACCTGGCCACCACTAACCCACTGAGTTTGTAACACAGAGAGCTGAGGAGCAGCTGGAGGGCTTTACACAATAATGTCACGACCTCACTTTTTAACAAAACATAGTTTATGGAAAGTGTCAGACATGTACCATAATGGAGATCAAGATTGAAGATATAGCTCAGTGGTGGAGAGTTAGCATCATAGGAGTAAGCTCTCTGATGAGGAAGAGGAGGAGGTGGAGGAGGAAGAAAGGAGGAGGAGGAGGAGGAGGGGAACTAAAAGCGTAACACTTCACTATGACTGATTCTGATTTATCTATATCTCTTCCATTCCTTTTATTTTTTTTGTTCATTTGATGTGAACTTTAAAACATTTTGCAAGTATAACATATAAACAAAAGTAAATGTGTGTCCAATAGATGCTTTAAAAGAATACAACAATTCAGTGACTACATTAAAAGGCATTTACCCTTGAATTTGCATTGTTAAAAGATTTTCCCTCTTTGGTTCCTTCTCGTTTTGTTTTGTTTTTTTGTTTTGTTTTGTTTTTTGATTTTGTTTTTCCCGTCTTTAATAAATGTTCAGCTTGTTTATTTTTTTATTTAAAATTTTCATACAATATATTTTTATCACAGTTCCCTTCCCACAACCCTTTGCAGATTCCATACCCCACCCCCATCCAACTTACTTTATGTACATTCTCTTTCTAAAACAACGAGGGGAGGGGCCGGGGGAGAAGCAAGCAAATAAAAATAAAATTAAATTAAAAAAAACAAAACAAAAAAAAAAAAAACAAGACAAAAAAAATCACCCTCCCTTACAAAAAGGAGCCAGCTACTCCTGGGCATGAGGCCTGCCCTGGAGTGTGGGTGACATGGCGTTCCACTGAAGAAAGCTGATTGTCCTGCTCCTAGTAGGCATCTTGGTTAGGGGCGGGACTTTTTCATCCTTTCGCCTTTTTCATTGGTGGGCACTGATGTCCATGTGGGTGCTGCTCCAGTCTGAGTTCATGTGTGCATCTGTCCTGTTGTGTCTTGAAGGCTTTTTCCTTGGCATCATGCACCACTTCCTGCTCTTAGAATCCTTCGGCCTCCCTCTTCCGCCTAGATCCTGATCTTGGCAGATGGGATGCGCTGAAGACATCCCAGTTAGAACTCAGTAGTCCGAAGTCTGTTGCTCTCTACACATTGTATAGCTGTGGGTTTCTGTGTTGACTGTGGGGGAGGCTTTCAATGACAGACCACCAGGGTGTGTGTGTGTGTGTGTGTGTGTGTGTTTTAAACCCAGAGCCTCACATATGGTAAACAAGCATTGTACCACTGAGCTACATCACCAATCTGCCTATCTTTTTTCTGAGATGAGGGTCCTTGCTGAGCTGCTGATCTAGAACTTGCGAGCTCAAGCAGACCTTCACCTAATTCTCAAAGTAGTTGGCACTATGGGCACAGGCACAGGCTCTATGTAGCCCTGGGTGATCGGGGACTTTCATCCCAACTGCCACAGTGCCCAGGTGCTGAGATTAACAAGTCTGCTCCACTGTGCCTGACTTGTTCTTACGTTATTTACAGCTTAGGATGTATTCTATTTTTAGGAAATGCCCTGCATGCCCTTGCAAAGCATGACTAATCCATACACACCAACTGGGTGGGGCTGGCTAAAGAAGTCTAAACCTTCTGAATTGTTAACTGGATTGGATCTTGTATTCTATCAGTTCCTGAAAAGGGGTTTCTAAAAATGTCTACTGTGCCCACAGACCAGAAACAACTCCCAAATTCTACAGAAGATGGATGGATAAAACACTCAGTGCAGCTGACAACAGTAAGAGAAGAGCTGGTATTGAGCACAGCTTGACTGATTCTTGGCAACACTACACGGAAGACGCCAAACTCAGATTCATCTCCCCAACTCTTCTTATGTGATGTCTAGAAAAGAGAAGACTGTACAAAGGAAAACCGAGCCATGGTTTCCCGGATTGGTGATACGAAAAAGCTTGACTAGCTGCCAGAAACCTTTAGTGGTGGCAAACTGTAGCTGCATCCTCGTTGGTAGGGCTGGTCATGTGATCTCACACACACTCACACACACACATACACACACACACACACACGCCATGCACTTTGCTCTGTACAAAATTATTTAAAAACTATTTTTAATGATTATAAAATAAATTATAAACATTTTTTCCAATGCAAACATCTGTCCATATCTTTCTTCAGATACTGTGTGTACATTTTAAATACTTTTTTAAAGATTTATTTATTTATTTTATGTGAGTACCACTCACTCTGATCAACTCTGCTCACTCAGTCCCTACTGGCTCCAGCCCAAAGATTTATTTATTATTATACATAAATACACTGTAGCTGACTTCAGATGCACCAGAAGAGGGCATGAGATCTCATTACGGGTGGTTGTGAGCCACCATGTGGTTGCTGGGATTTGAACTCAGGACCTTCAGAAGAGCAGTCAGTGCTCTTACCAGCTGAGCCATCTCACCAGCCCCTTAAATACACTTTTAAAGGTTTATTTTTATTTTATATGTATAGCTAGTGTTTCTCTGAATGTATGTCTGTGAACCATGTGCATGCAATGCCCAACTAGGCCAGAAGAGAGCATCAGATCCTCTGGAACTGGAGTTACAGAACCTAGTGGAAGCGATTAGACTATTTGGGGTGCTTCTCTCAAATACTGATGTATTCTTATGGAACTCTGGTTAATTCTCGGGAAAGGGTTGTTGATAAATTACTGAACCTTTCCCAGTCTCTGACATCATGTCTTGTTATATGATTTCTCTTGCTCACTGATGGATACTTTCTCCATGGTAAATAGTTTGCATAACCAAAAAGTAGCTTACTATAGGCTAGATCAATCAATCCAGTCTCCAAAGAGCTAAATAACCCTCTGTTCTGTACGCACTGCCCAGCTTCAGGTATTTTGTAACAGGGTGCTAAAAAACAAACAACAAGAAAACAAAAACCTGATCTAATAAACAGATTAAGGATGAAGGCAGCTTAGGCCAGGATAGTTCTGATGTTAGAAACAGAAAATGTTTACAACTGGGCTTGTGCTGCAAACATAGTCACAAATATTTGGGTCACAGAAAAGAAGGACCCAAGCATAGATATGTGGAGTGTCTATGTAATTTCATTTCATATCAAATTTAAATTGTGTAGTAGTCTTTTTGCTCAAGCAGAGCATACAAGCCCAGGTCCGTGGTAAAATTCTGACACTGAAGACCCTTCTGCAGGGGCTTGGATTGGCCAGGCACTTTCTCCAGTGTCATCCCTAGGCCTCCCCTCGTGGAGCTGCCTGATGATACCTTCCTGAAGGTGTGTCTCTTGTTCATGGCTGAGATCCAGGTCAAGAGACTGGGGAGTAGTTCTGATCTCCCAACATGAGTTCAAATGGGATGGTTTTGAGTGGATGAACAGTGTAGGCTGTGGAGATGAAAAATAGTCTCTAAGAAGCCTCCGTGGCATAACGACAGCCATCTAGGTCCTATCTGTCATTGTGCCAGGTGACACAGCATATATCACAAACACTATAAGACAAACTTTCTAAAATGGTGGCCAAACACAACCTGCAGTGTTTAGCTGACTGTTTAGTTGACAATGGCAGGTAGCATTTATGCGGTCCCAGACACAGCCCACCTTTACCCATCCTAACCCTCTCTCTCACACGTGCTCCCAACTTGCAGGCTTCCTGTCTCACTTTGTGTGATGTGGGGTTCCCCTCCTCTGCCACCCTGTGCAAGTCCCCACTAAACTGCACCACGGATCCCTGGGTCCACTTCCCTCTTCTCTCCTCTGCTCAGCGTTACAGTCATATGCAGATGCTGTCCCCTGAAGATCTCTAATGTAGACCTGCCACCATGACTGTCACTCTGGCCAGCTGCCAGCATTGTGGTCCCATAAGCATCTATGGTTCTCAGGGTCTCTGGTCCCATGGCCAGTCGGTCTCCCCATTGCCACTTGACCTCTCTCTCCTGACTTCTCCAGCCTCCTGCTTAGCTATGTGTTACAGTTTAACCCATACATCATCTCATTCCTCCCTCTGCTTCTGGATCTGGCATTCTCCAGTGACAGATGAACCTCACCCCACCTTCTCCACATGGCCCCTCAGCTGTCTGAGGAAATCACATGCCTCTGTGGTCACACTAAACCCACAGGAAATTCACCAGCACCCCTCAGCCTCCTTCCCTGCACCCCCCTCTCCTGTTTTTATATTGTGAACTATGTCCTACATTCAGAAGAATGTGTGAATGTCTGTTTACAGCCTGGAGACGCCCACAAAAGCCACCTCTTGGAGAGAGAAGTAGGACAGTGCTGCTCCGGAGAATCCTCTTGGGTCCCTTGGACTCGCCCCCCAGACCTCCTCCCTCAAGTGACTCTTAGGAGTTGTTCTCCTGTCACTGTATGAACTTCCACTCCAGTGACTGTGGTAGGCTTTTTCATTTTGTAAATAGGGTCATAACTCTGCATCACATTTATGAACAGGTTGAATGTCCCTAATCCAAAAATCTGACATTCAAAATGCACCAAAATATGATTTAACAAAAAATCCCAAGTGGCAAATTCCACACCTATCTTCCTGGTGTGGGTTTCAGTCAGTCAAAAAGCAGACACTCTGGTTGGTTGAGATGGCTCAGCAGGTAAGACCACTGACTGCTCTTCCAAAGGTCCTGAATTCAAATCCCAGTAACCACATGGTAGCTCACAACCACCCATAATGAGATCTGATGCCCTCTTCTGGTGTGTCTGAAGACAGCTACAATGTACTTATTTATAATAATAAATAATTATTTTTTTTAAAAAGCAGACACTCAAAAATATGGTAGACATTCCAGATTATATGTGTAAAATATCTACAGAACATGGTGAGTTTTGTGTCTGAGTGTGGATACTCCAGCTGGATTTTTTTTGTGTATATGCAAATATTGCAGAACCTCAAAATGTCTAAAATTCAAAACATATCTGGCCCAAGCATTCTGGATAAGGCATACTCAAGCTGTTTTTATCGAGATCAAATTTGAAAATGGCCATAATTTATTCATGATGATAATTGTCTAGTGCTCTGATGTGTAAGCATACCCTAATATGTCACCACTAAAGAATGACAAATAGGGCTGGGTATGTCCCTCAGTAAGTGCTGGCCTAGCATTCACGAAGCCTTAGGGCTGATCCCCAGCACCACCACATGCACTGGGATTGCTGACACACACCTGCAGTCCTCATATCCGGGAGCTGAAAGCAAGGAACATCAGACATTCAAAGTCATCTTCAGATAAGTTGGAAGCCAGCCTGACTACCATCAGACTGTCTCAAAAAAATAAATAAATAAAGACCAAAACAACAACATATTTGAAATGATAAATATGTGAGATTTTAAAATAGTAATTACCTCAATTTAACCGTTCCACGACAATATATATTTCAAAACAACAGTATACCATAAATATATGCAATTTTTATTTACTAATTTTTAAAAGATACTTGTGCTGGTTGTTTTTTGCCACCTGAGACAAGCCTACACACATCTGGGAAGAAGAAAGCTCATGTGACAAAATGCCTCCACCAGATGGGCTGTGGGCAAGTCTGTAGGGCATTTCTTGATTAATGACTGATGGGTGGGCCCAATCACTGTGGGTGATGCCACCCTTGAGTAAGTGGTCCTGCACTGCATAAGAAAGCAAGCTGAGCAAGCTGTGAGAAGCAAGCCAGTAAGCAGTGTTCCTCCATGGCTTCTGCTTCAGCTCCTGCCTTCAGTTCCTGCCCTGATTTATTGTCACTGATGGACTGTGACATGAGAGTTGTAAGATAAATAAACTCTTTTCTTCCCAAGTTGCTTTTGGTCATAGTGCCTTCACACAGCAATAAAAACCATAAGACAAGTATTACTATGATATGCATATTTGATTTACCATTAGTAGGTACTTAAGGGGCTGTCATGGTTTTGCTATTTTAAACACTGTTGTATGAACAGCCATATACTGGACTAGCATTCCTCGGACATCTGCCCTGTGCCAGGAATTGGTCAAAACACTTAAAAGTCCTTTCCTACAGGGGCATCGCAGAGGTGGATGGCTACAAAATGCCAAGGCTATTTATGTTATACATTAGAAGATGGCAACGACTTCCTGGGAACCAAACTCAGGGGCGTGCACTGCTGGGCTGATAGCCACATGGGGATTTTGGGGGGGTGGCTAGTAGGCACCATGGCGGTCCAGCAGAGGGTGAGCTGCTGTGGAGGACCCAAGGCAGAAGAAGGATGTGGAGCTGTACTGAGGCAAGAAGAGGAGGGTCTGCGCAACACAAGGGCGACAGTGATCCCAGATGTCATAGGGCAAAGGGTCAGACCTGACACCACCAGCTACAAACTCAGGGGATCCAGGCCTAATTTCTAGCCAACTAACAGCAAGTTTAGATGTTCTCACTATCCCTGTAATAGGATTGTACAGAAACAACTCACAAAATTCAGGTGAGCTCTGTGCTCCAGACTAAAGGGTTCCACGTGCAAAGCTCACATACATTTGAGCCCAGACTTACACTATGGATCCAGCATGTCATTCTATGGGTGGGACCAGGACCCAGAGCCTTCCCTGTGGAAGCCCCCTTTGGAGGCTCCTTTCATACATTAGGGTATGACACAGCTGCCAGAGGACAAAGGCACACCAAATTCAGTTACAGTTCTTGGTTGTTTTTATGTATGTCACCCATTCCATAAATCTGAACCAGTGTTCAGGCAGGCAGTGCAGAAGAGGTAGGCCTAGCTATAGAAGGGGCATGTGGGATCTGAAACAGTTCAATTCATAGAAGCAAAAAAAGTATCATGGTAGTTGTCAGAGAAAGGGAGTGGGAAGGTGAGAAAAAGGAGACATTGGGCAAAAAGGGAAATGATTCTTATTTAAGGGAAATAGTCATTTCTATTATTTTTCTTGTGAGTCAGGGGCAAGGAAACAGAATAATAGGCAATAACTGCAACCCCTGGAACCATGATCCAAAATAAATATTTCCTCTTTTTAAGTTTGCAACTGAGGGGGTAGATTCAAAGTCATAGGACAACAACTTGGTGGCAGGCGCCTGTTCCTTATCACAGGGCAGGCCAGTGAGACCTCCACACACAGCCAGCAGGAGTGGATATTGGCACGTCCACTTTAGAGGATACTGGACATTTCCCACAAAAGTAGAATATGTCCATTTCTTCTGAGCTTGGATCTATTCTTCTGAACTTTTGTACCTCAACACCAGCAGACACATCCTTTCTGTGTCTGCTAGTTCTCAAAATAGTCCTTCAGCCAAAGAGTCGTATTTTGAGTGCCTTATTGTGTCTCTTCCAGGAATATTTTGAGGGGTGATAGTCTGGTCTTAGGCAGCTATGTTTTGAGTGGCATATTCTGCTATAGACACCTTCCCTTGGGCCTTTGATTTCTTCCATTTGAACATCTAACCTTTCTTTTTAGAAGATACCTTGGACCTCTCTGTCTATGCCTCCTGGCTTCCATACAGTCTGTCTCCTCCCACTCAGAGCTAGGGTCCTTTGCAGAACTGACTCCTTCTCTGGGCTGGAGGTATACACCAATAGTAAGATGCATGAGCAAAGCCCTAGGTTTAGTCCTCAGAACACATACATACATGCATACAAACATACATTAAATTACCTTCCAATTTGCTTACACACCGGTGTTGGATTAGAACCATTCTTTTAAAGGAATGAGTTTATTTTGGTTCATAGTTTGACAGGATACATCCATCCTGGTAGCAGGCTAGCCCCATGATCATGGAAACACGAGCCTTATTACTTATATATCTCAGTAAACCAGAAGGTACAGATGAGTCAAGAAGTAGGCATGGACTGTGAACCTCAAGGCTCCTCACTCTCCCAACCCAGAGATCCACTTCCTCAATCAAGGCCTTACTTCCCAAAGGGTCCACAAACTCCCAAACAGCACCATCAGCTAGTAAACAACTGTTCAAACACATGGGTAAGCTTATTAAAGGGGACATTTTCCATCTAAACCATAACGTTCCAATCCTGGCCCATGACTATCTCATAATACAAATGCATTCAGTTCGAGTTCAAAAATCCCAATAATCTTAAAAATCTAAACACTAAATCTTTTTTTTTTCTTTCTCTTTTCCTTTTTCTTTTTCCCAAGCCTGTGGAATGGGAGAATTCAGAGCATTCTCACGAAGCTTGCCAGTGGCTCAACAGAGATTCCAAACACTTAAGTTTGATGGTATCTCTCCCTTCTTTGAAAAGTGACAGTTTCCACCACATTTAGGAAGGAAGAAAAGGTTCCATTAATGTCAGCAATCGGGGAATACTTGTCATCTGTCACAGAAATGGGGGTAGCATCATGAATTTCAATAACTCCTTGGAAGGATTTGCAGTGTGGTGACAGTAAGCCTCTTCTGGTAGAAAGGACTCTCAGGGTCATCCTCCCGCTCTGCTCTTAGGATGCTGGGTCATTATGGGACACTCAGCCCAGCATATAAGCAGCGGGTAAGTTATTTTAATAAGTTAAAAAGCTGAACCGAAGGGTGACTGTGATAGGCTCATTAGCTTGTGACAACAAACCTTCTAAGAGGAAAGGAGATGCAGATGAAAACCTGGACCACGGTATTTAAGAACTGTGGAACAGCTATGTGTAAGTACTTACAATGAGAACATCAGGCTGAGAAGAGGGGACCAGATGGAACATAAACCAAAAATGACATTTTGAGTCCCCTAAGTTAATGTCAAATGTCAAACTACATATTCAAAAAGTTCAACTGACAGAAAAGTAAGTAAGAACAAAGCATGAAAACTGCCTCTAAGCACAGCATGCCAAATCTTTTTCAAACCTTGTCTTTGCCTGCCGGGTACTAGGCTGACAGCTGTGCCCACCATGCCTTTCATACCCTCTCTTCTGTTCCTGGCTAGGACTGCAGTCACTGTCTTTGCCTAAAGACAATAAAGAAATCACATGCATACAAGCACACACCATCAAATATATTACTGCTCAATAAACTTGCCTGTCTGAGCAATTAAGAACAAGAACTCAAGAAGCTTTTATTTAGCTTCTACTCTCCCCTCTCCCAGAGCACCTCCCCCTTCTGTAGGTGAAAGCGCTCCACTCTCTTCTTACCTGGTTTGTGACTAGAAGTCAGAGGGGTTCTTACTTCTGGGCCCCTAAAAAAGTGTTTTCTTCCAAGGCTTTAATGTTCTGGTGTGTCTGGGCCAGGCCTGAAGTTCCTCCACTGATCCCTGCTTTTCCTGTTTTCTCCTTATGGCGCTGGCCACTTCCATAGGAATGTGGAAGGACACTCTTCGTGCCTCTACAGCGTGAAACCGAGGCACGTTTTCTCTCTCTGGGCCAAGAGCTTGCACACGAAACCAGTGTGCAGTTTGTACCTTTGAGGAATTAACAGGGCCAGAAGTACCTACAAGGAAAAGGAGGTTTTGTATGTCCTGGGCTGAATTTCAGTTCCTCGTCATGGACCCACTAGAAAAGCTGCTTTCTACAAGGCTCTTCCTAGGGTTGTGCACTTGAGTGTGAGATGTCCGGATAACTGAGAGAGGGGTTGGGTGTGAGCCTTTAGGAGAGGATCAGAACTAGGAACAGCCCAGATCCTGGCCACATGTTCACAAGCACCAGCGGGGGGAGGGGGATGTAGGGAGGGGGGGGTAGGTGTTTCTGATGTTCGGTTGTCATCTTGAGCCAGAAAGTAAAGCTGAGACAGAGATGCAGGCCACCGAGTTGGAGCTCAGTCATTATTCTGATTGGCTGCTTGTGTGTTTTAACAGTAAAACACTAGGGATCAAATCTGAGGCTTCGCACTTCTAAATGTACACTCTACCCTGACCCTCGGCCCCTGATACTTTCTCTTTTGAGACATAACTTTTCTAAACCACTCAGACTGGTCTTGAACTAACTCTGTAATCCAGGCAGGCTTTGAACTTATGATGCTCCTGCGTCAGCCTCCTGAGTATGTGAAAATTGAGATGGACTATCAAAGCAACACTTATTCAGGCCATTACTAATGTCCTTCTACCCAAGGGAGCTTCTGTCTCAACAGCACTCTTGCAACTTCCCTACAGGAAGTGGCTCCACATAAGAGCTCAGCACCCTCCTCTGGAGATAAGGAAAGGTTAAAATGGTGCCAAGCATCAGCTGTCATTAAGCTTAGGGCCCTGTACCTCCACAGCTGCTTCTCTCCTCTCCTCCTCCTCCTCCTCCTCTTCCTCCTCTTCCTCCTCCTCCTCCTCCTCCTCTTCCTCCTCCTTCTTCTCCTCCTCCTCCTCCTCCTTCTCCTCCTCCTCCTCCTCCTTGTCTTCCTTCTTCATCTTCTTTAGACAGGGTCTCACTATGAAACCTCGGCTGATCTTTAATTCTCCATTCTCCTTTCTCAGCTTCCCAAGTGCAGGAATGACAGGCATGTACCACCATAGCCAGTCCAATCCAGCTTGATATAGAAACTGGATAACCCAGTCTCTGCCTTGGGGAGGTGGACTGGGGGCTGAGGTCTTTGGAAAATGGTCACAAGCAGGCAACCTGCTGGTCAGCACCAAGGACAGCAACCAGGTGGCCCTTCAGAAGATTCACAGAGGTCAGTCGTTCGACCTGAAGAACCTTCTCATCCACACCAAGAAAGGTCCTGTTGAAGGTAAAGATGCAATAGGTGCCTTGTAAATGCCGCAGGCAGACAATGTCCCTTTCTCCTCAGCACAGCTGGAACTCTGCTGCCACTCCTTAAAGACTAGGAGGCCAAACACTGATGTGTATAAAGGTTAGGCAACAGACACCCTCCCCAGAAAGAAATATACAGTGTGCACCCCCACAGTGGTTAGCAAGTCCCCAGACTGTAAAGGTTGGTCTTGAGGACTTCGTTGGCCCATGGTTCTCTTACTTGGAAGCTCAAGATGCCCCTGGGTGGGGCAGTGGTGGCCCACGCCTTTAATCCCAGCACTTGGGAGGCAGAGACAGGCGGATTTCTGAGTTTGAGGGCAGCCTGGTCTACAGAGTGAGTTCCAGGACAGCCAGGGCTATACAGAGAAACCCTGTCTCGAAAAAAAGCAAAAACAAAGCAAACAAAAAACAAACAAACAAAAGACGCCCCTGGGTAACGGGACTGCCTGGAGGCCACAGAGAGCAGTTTTAGGAAGGAGATGCTGGGTTGTCACAGACTGCAGCAGCCACAGCCAGTCTTAGTCCCAGCCATGTCACCCACTGACTGTGCAAATGTGGGCACACCTCTCAGGCTCTGCAAACACCTGTCTCAATGTCAACAAATGGTGTCAAGTGAGACCACCTCAGATGAGTGTGGAGGTAGCATGTGTAAGACACAAAGTGCCCACCAGCAGTACAAACTCACAGTCTCCCAAAACATCCTCACCCAGTCCAACAGGGCAGGCACTCAGCAACTGGGTTTTGAATAAAGCATTTTTTACAGAATAATAAACTCCCAGAGGCTGACAGGGCTTCTGGGAAGTCAACTGACGCCTTGCCTGGGAGAGAGGTGCTGTAGCTTGCATACGATGTGGTTGTCTCCCACAGATCTGTGACTTGGAGCTTGGGTCCCCAAGTAGCAGTATTAGGAGAGACTGTGGGACCTTTAAGAGTTGTGACCTGGTGGGAGGTCCCTGGATCATAGGGACCCTGTCATCAGAAGAGATGAAGGCAGCTCTTGGAAGAGGGTTGAGGTCCCACCCCTGAGTTCTTCTCCTTTGCTTCCCACATAATGACTGACCACTTGCCCCATCCATCTTCCTGCCACTGTCGTCTGCCAGGATGAGACACAGCAAAGACCCTCACCAGAACTGAGCCACGCCCTTCACCCCCAACACTGTAAGCTGAAGAAGCTTTTTGGGGGAATCTCACCTGAGGTATCAAAATCACTGAAAAGCTCACCACCACCGTCGGGATGCTTGGTTCTTCCAGAAGGAAAGATGCAGAACCTGGTGGAGCAGTTGGGATGTTGAGTGGAGTATAGATCTCCATGTCTTCTTCTCTCTCTCCTCCTTTCTCTGCTGGGAAGAGGAGGGCCATGCGCAGAGGAAGGGTAGCCCATTTCTTTCTGCTGAGGGGGAACTGTTGAGTGCTTTTGTTTTACTGGAGGTTGAGGTGCTTATCTGGGTTCAGCTTCTAAGCCTCCTCACAGGAGAACTGACTCATTTGTAATTGGGATAAAAAGTTTTCATGTAGATAAAAGGATTCTGTCACACATCAGGTGATCAGGGTTCCTACCTGATGGCCTCCAGGGCTTCTGTTTTGCTTAGTGTTTGTGAGCAGTGACAGTGGCAGTAGGTGAGTAGCAGTGGCAAGTGGCACTGTTTGATTTAATCTCCATGCAGGCCTGAAGGACAGGGAGCCTTAGCCCTGTGTGGGCTACAGTCACAGGCTGGCAATTCTCAGGCTGTGGTCTGGGACCCTGGAGACTTTGAACTCTGCACTCCTCTGGTGACCAGAGTCTGCAGGCTCTCCTGTCTGGACTCTCCCAACCTTTAACTGCCCTCTACTCCTTTGCTCTTCAGCTTCCCCTCCCTGCTATGGCCATTTTGGTGCTGTTCAGCAGTTACATCCATTGTTGGGGGCCAGTGCTAGATTCTGGCATGCCTGCCTCTGCCAGGTCAGCATTCAAGTGTCACAGTGTTACGAAAATCTGGAACACCCCTCTCCCCACCCTCACCCCCATCCTCGATCCAAATAGCCCTCCGGGAGTGGGGAAACAGGCATGAGGAATGTGCAAGTCCTTTGGTGATGGCAGAGGATACTGTGGGGTAGTGTCACGATTGCTAATTGAAGGAGGAGGCCCCAAGCCCACTGTGGTGATGCCAACCCCCGGTAAGGTGGCTCTGGGCTGTATAAGAAAGTTAGCTGGTACTGTTGCCTGCCCATGGAAGCCATTCACTTAACTGGGCAGCCTTGTCTGGCCTCAGTGAGAGAGGATGTGCCTAATCTTGCAGTGACTTGAGGGGCCAGGGTGGGTTGGTACCTAGAAGGGACTTCCCCCTTCTAAGAGGAGAAGGGGAGGAAGCATGGGGGAAGGAGAGGAGGATGGGAGGAGGGGGGCTTTCATGAGGATATAAAATGGATAAAGAATAAATTAATAGGAAAAAAGAAAAAGCAAGTTAGCAGAGTATGAAGCAGTAGGCAGCATTCCTCCATGGCCTCTGCTTCTGTTCTTATTTTGAATTCTGTCCTGGTTTCCCTGGATAGTGGATCTCAACCAGTAAGATACCCTTCCCTTCCTTAAGGTGTTTTTGATCCATATTTTATTAGAGTGACAGAGAAGCAAACCGGGACAGAAATGGTACCAGGAATGTGGGGAGTTTCTGTGCTACATGTGACCATGCGCATTTAGAATCAGCCACTGGATGGCTGGGGAGATGGCTCAGCGGTTAGGGGTACTGACTGCTCTTCTAGAGCACTGACTGCTCTTCCGGAGGTCCTGAGTTCAATTCCCAGCAACCACATGGTGGCTCACAATCATCTGTAATGGGATCTGATGGCCTCTTCTGTTGCGTCTGAAGACAGCTTCAGTGTGCTCATATACATAAAACAGTAAATAGGTCTTTTAAAAAAATAATTTGGTGCAGGCCATGCTTAATCTTAATGGGCTACTGTTGTGGAAGCTCTGAAGACAAGAATGTTGAGTTCCACAGAGAAGCATGAAAAACTCTTCTGGGTCGGGGTTGGAGAGATGGCTCAATGGCTAAGAGCACTCACTGACTGCTCTTCCAGAGGTCCTGAGTTCAATTCCCAGCAACCACATGGTGGCTCATAACCATCTGTAATGGGGTATGATGCCCTCTTCTGGTGTGTCTGAAGACAGCTACAGTGTACTCACATAAAATAAAAATAAATCTTAAAAAAAAAAAAAAGAAAGAAAGAAAGAAAAAGAAAAATTCTTCTGGGGCCATTTGTGCAACTTTTTCTCTTAATTAAGAATCTGGTCAGGTGGTGGTGGTGCACGCCTTTAATTCCAGCATTTGGGAGGCAGAGACAAGCGGATTTCTGAGTTTGAGGCCAGCCTGGTCTACAGAGTGAGTTCCAGGACAGCCAGAGCTACACAGAAAATCCAGTCTCAAAAAACAAAAGAAAAGAAAAAAAAAAAAGAATCTGGAAGTGAGGGCTGGAGAGATGGCTCAGTGGTTAAGAGCACTGACTGCTCTTCTGAAGGTCCTGAGTTCAAATCTCAGCAACAACATTGTGGTTCACAACCACCCGTAGTGAGATCCAATGCCCTCTTCTGGTGCATCTGAAGACAGCTACAGTGTCCTTATTTATAGTAATCTTTGGGCTGGAGCAAGCAGGGACTGAGCGAGCGACTGGAGTGAACGGAGTTGAGTAGAGCAAGCAGAAGTCCTAAAAGTCAATTCCCGGGCTGGAGAGATGGCTCAGCAGTTAAAAGCACTGACTGCTCTTCCGAAGGTCCTGAGTTCAAATCCCAGTAACCACATGGTGGCTCATAACTATCCTTAATGAGATCAGACTCCCTCTTCCAGAGTGTCTGAAGACAGCTACAGTGTACTTACATATAATATAATATAAATAAATAAAGTCTTTTAAAAAAAAAAGTCAAAAAAAAAAATCAATTCCCAACAATCAGATGAAGGCTCACAACTATCTGTACAGCTACAGTGTACTCATATACATTAAATAAATCTTTAAAAGAATCCGGAAGTGAAACCTACGCTTTCCTGACAATGGACGCTGGCCACCTGGGGCTGTGATTGCTAAGAGACCAGCATCACTAAAGGTGAGTATCCTCAGGGTCAGCACACAAAGCTGTGGCCCAAGGGAGACAAAGCTGCGCCTCAAGCTGGCAGGCAAACTTGGTAATGTAGTCAAGTCTCCTTCGTGGTACTACTCTTGAACACGTGGCAGAGTCGTGGAGAGCAACTGAGGCTTGGCACTGTGCGGCAGGGTCACGGTCTCCTGGGAGAGGCCAGGGAGTGGCCACGGGTGAAGGCGTAGCCTCCGTTGCAGTGGAAACCCAGCACTGAAGAGATTAGAGGGGTTCCTACCATGTGGGAGGGTCAGAGCCCCTGAAGAGTGGCCAGGAAACCATCAGTGAGGATACAGCCTTGGCTACACAGAGATCCCAGTATATTAGGCTGGCTGGTGACCACCAAGGGCAGCAGCAGGCGGGGGCTGTAGCTGGCCTGAGCCTACTGGACAAGCTGTGTGTGTTGTGATGGCAGAGTCCCACCTTGGGACTTCTCCCAAGGTCTTTGGAGCCCAGAAGCTAATGAGTGAGTCCAAGACACTGGGCACTGAGCCACAGCATTAGATGTACGTTGCTGGATGTTGGTTTCACTCTAATCTGGTTGTAGCTCTGCTAAAATTCTTTTCTCTTGGAGTGATAAAATGTTTAGCTATTTTTTTTTCCTAATTTTACACGAGCCCACGGTTAACAGATTTTGGATTTTAAAAGAGACGGCATCTGCATTTTCCAAAAGACCGAAGCACTTTTAAAAAGCAAGCCAATAAACAGCGCTCCCCCGTGGATGCTGCTTCAGTTTCTACATCCAGCTTCCTGGAAAAGGAAACTGAGTCCTTTAGTGAACATAACCTGTAAGCCACATAAACCTCTCCTCCCCCAAGCTGGTTTTGCGCAGTGTTGTATCACAATAACAATAACGTAAACTAGGAGAGCCCTTTGGCTGGCAGCCCTAGGTAGCAAGAGAGGATCCAACAGCTGGGGCCTAACTGCCTCATCTCCATGTCTTCTCTTCTTTACTGAGAAATGAATGTCAGGAGGCATAACATGTCACCTTTAAAAACTTATTATTAATACTAACATTGATTTGGGCAGATTTTAATCATTTTAATGGTGCTTTATACTTGATCAATGCCCAATGGGTCCTCCTCATGTCTCTCACTCACTCCAGTGTCGGTGCTATGATTAGCATGTTTCATTTTGTCTCGAGAGGTCACGACTGGAGAGAAAGCTCTGTCTGCACTTCCGGTTTCTCAGCTCTGGCAGGTCAGCTTCGAGAAATCAGCCAATAGGCTCTGAGCTAGGAGCACCCATACACTGCAAAAGATGGATGGAGGCATGAATGGTGTATCAAGTCTTCAGAGGTCTAGGTTTCGATGATAAGGCTCATAGCAGGCTTTCAACCACGCTCGCTGAATGAATTAGTGAATGAGTTGGTGAATGAATGAATGAATACATAGAGAAAGCAGGAACAGAAGTAGAAAATCAAGGGAGGACTTTCTTTGCTTAGCTGGTCAGTATGGCCACGTCCCACGAACACGGAAACAGCCATTTTGCAGAGGGAAACAGAGGGTGGTGTCCTATTCCAATGACCTGGACCAGACCGGGCCAGCCTAGAGCCTCTTGAGTTTGAGTTGTTTGTACCCAGACATTTTGGGCCTGAAGCCATTCTTCCAGCTTGGATCTGAAGATGGAGTTCCAGTCCTGTGGATGGGGATGAGAACCATCCCACCCCCACTTTCACCCCCACCCGCTACAGAGCTTCCTGGCTGATATGAGATTTCCTGCAAGTTACTCAAGCCCCACGGGCAAAAGAAACATAAGCCCCTGGCTGAAGATAAACCAGCTGAGGTAAAATGGATAGAGCCCGGAGCAAGGCGAGAAACAGGCAGCAGTCTTCAAAGATTGGTGAAGCAACTGGAGCAGACAGGAAGTCGTGACAGCTCGGCTTTCTCTGATTGGTCCCACTTCTCACCTTATTTGCATGCACACATCGAACCAATCAGGACCCAACTAATTTTCAATTAATGTATTTGTCCTGAGACAAAATAAAGAGAAGGAAGACTGCCTTGGAGACTCACTGGAGGTGGTCTCAGCAGAGGCTCCCTGTGCGCGAGGCTTTTGCCTAACCTTTCCCCTCTGCATAGACAGCTCACTATAGCCAGCCTCAGGGACTTAGTTGCAAGCAGGGCGACTCAGTGCTGGCTCTGCCCCTAAAACTCGGGCTGTGGATGGGAACTCTTTCCTGCAGCTGCTCCCAGCCTTGCAGCCTTCTGTTGCTCCCATTTGGTGAGCTGCTCCCCAGGGTCTCGCCCTGCCAGGGAGTGCTCTCAGTTGACCCCTGAAGCACCACTCTCCCAGCTTCCCAGAGCAGTAAGGGCTCTTGTCTAGCATCCGCCCTGAGAGCTCAAACCTGTTCTATTTGAATAGTCAAATCCTGTGTGGCAACCTTTTAGGCACCTAATACATTTAAGGTTGTTATCCCAAGCTAATAACGATGCTTTGTCCTATTTGAACACGCCCCAGTGTTTACCATGGGGGGAGGGTGAGACAGGAATGTGAGTGGTGGAGATAAGAGATGAACACCGTCAACCACTTCACTGTGGTGTCCCAGGAGTGGCCCTGGACAGGATAGAATGAGACATGGCAGGGCGAGCTCCATGCTTCACCCCAGATAGAGAGCGACTTCCACATAAGGCCTCTGTAACTGAGCAGCTGATGCCTCTTTTTCTCTTCATTATGTACCTACACCTCCTCATCTAAGGCAGTAGGAAAAATGAACCTCGCCTCCCAGGTCTGGGACTGAGCCAGTGGAAGGGCCTGGACCTGAACCAGTCTCTCATGCCTTCCCACAGAACAGCTGGTCACCAGAGGGAGCACAGCCAAAACAAGGAGTGGTAACAAACTCCTGGAGAGAGGATGGGAAAGGATGAGAAGTGAGCCCCTAGAATCTCTGGAAACCTCTCAGGGTTGGGACTTAGTGTGGGACGGTCCTTGGATATTTTGATTCTATGAGTTCCCGTGGGTACCTTCTAGTTTGCTTGCCAATAGGTAATGTGACGGCTCTCAGACACCTGAGGGGACCTCAGTGCACCAGGAACTGTCTCAACATGATCCATGCCCACCGCATGGTAACATTTGGAAAAAAGGAATGATATACCCATTTTTTTTTTTTTTTACAGAGAACAGGGTAAAGCAAATGAGGTCATTTTAGTTCCTTGCTACCACAATTGACAAGATAATAAAAATAAATTCCAAAAATCCTATGAAAGGCAGATTGTGCTCAATTCTGCAAGGAAACGTATGCAGGGTGCCAGGCTGCTGAGGAGTAGAAGTCTGGGCCCTGTGCCTTGCTCTCCTTACAAAATAGTAAGACTCCTGGGCTTTGGAGGCCAGACGGAGTCTGGACAACCCCCACTAGACCAGGCAATTCAACTTTGGGACGTGCATCACTGGGTTCACAGATGCAAGGCTAGATGCTCCTCTCTGTGGCCCAGGAGGGAGCAGCTGGAAGAACTGCAGCATCTTCCCTGGGTAAACAGGAAATGAAAAGCCTTGGATGAGCTCACCGCCCTGAGCCACTGATTGAACACACACCCAAGAAAACAAGCACCACACAAAAGCTGAAGGGAGAGCATCCCAGGAAATGTTCAAGGACCCACAGGTAACTGAACAAGCAGAATAAGTCTTCAGAATGAGCGTAATTAGTGCTCCACAGCAGTCTGTGCATAGAAGACAGGAAGGTGTTCAGTTACAAATAACAACCACATCCAGAGTGGAAAGGAAGGAAATAAAAACACGCTCAGTCCAGTACATAGGAAGTCGTAAGGAATGAATGATACATGCGCATGATTGCTAGAGCTATGGGGACATTCAGTACTTACAGGGGTACAAGGCCAAATTAAAAACTCAGGTTTCTCTTTAGACAGTCTTGTCACGTTGTGCCAAAAAGTAGAAAATGAGTGTAAGAAAGGACAAAAATGGGACTCAACCTCATACATCAAAAATTAACACTGGTGCGGTGGTGGCGCACGCCTTTAATCCCAGCACTTGGGAGGCAGAGGCAGGCGGCTTCCTGAGTTCAAGGCCAGCCTGGTCTACAGAGTGAGTTCCAGGACAGCCAGGGCTATTCAGAGAAACCCTGTCTCAAAAAACAAACAAACAGAAATTATATATTATAGAGGAGGAAATTATAGGACAGCATGAAAAGGAACCATTGTCTCCTGCTTCCACACGTGGGTCTGCTCTGGTGAAGGCTCAACTGAGTGCTCAGCCTCCCCACCCACGTTTGGTTCAACCACCACTACCACCTATGCCTTCTCTAGCAGCCCCTGACTACACTGGAACAGACTAGAAAGCAGAGGGGTCTGGGATGTGGCTCAGTAAGGAGAGTGCTCACCTTGCATGCATGAAGGCCCGGGTTCAATCTCTACAAAACAAACAAACAAACAAACAACAACAAAAAAAAAACAGGCATGGTAGGTCGCTCCTGTAATCTCAGCACTGGGAGTGGGAGTCAGAAATTCAAGGTCATTCTTGGGTATATGGAGAGTCCCAGGCTAGCCTGGACTATACAAGAAGCATTTCTATCAGAGGGAGAAAGTTCCAGTTCCTGGAAGCCAGGGAAAGAATTGGTCTGAAGATGTAGAGATGGGATTGTCACACACATTTCTTTTTTCTTTTTTTTTTTTTTAAGATTTATTTGTGTATATGAATACACTATAGCTGTACTGATTGTGAGCCACCATGTGGTTGCAGGGAATGAAGGTTGCTCAAGGTTGTTGCTCACTCCAGAGTGAGCCCCACTCATTCCAGCCTAAATATTTTATTATTATATCTAAGTACACTGTACTTGTCTTCAGATGCACCAGAAGAGGGCGTCAGACCTCATTATGGATGGTTGTGAGCCACCATGTGGTTGCTGGGACTTGAACTCAGGACCTTCAGAAGAGCCATCTCTCCAGCCCTGTCACACACATTTCTAAAAGAGGTTCTTTCGACACTCCTTTCCAGTTGAGCAGGAGTGCAGACTCCGCCCACCACTGTGGACACCGCCACTGAAGAAACCCTTCAGGGGAATTTTCAGAGAAGTGCCACAGCCTGAAACCTGTTCCTGAGAACTGAGAAAACAGTTCCCTTCCCTCTTTTCACCTGTCAACTCTCCAGACAAAAGACTACATAATATCTTTCCACTGTCTGAAGAAAGTCATAGAGAAAAAGAAAAAGATAAAATATTACGAAAACTAAGTTGAAGGAAAATTAAAAGTTGACACAAAAGACTAAAGTTTTCATTGGCCCTACTTCAAAGTGACAAGGCACAGAAAATCAGTGGTGAAGGGCCCTGGGTCCTTGAAGGAAAAAAAAAATCACAAGAGCCTAACCTAAAGTATAAGATGAATCTGTACCTGGAATCCCATCTAGTACCATGGCCAACGGAAATGGCAAGGTGCGAAGGAATGCCACAAGAACAGGGTCTCCAAACAAGAGTTGTGGTCCCAACACACCTTCTTTTAGCAAGAAGAGAGTGGTCCTGCCAGATGTAAACTCCAGAAGCATCAGAACCTAGACCTCAGGTGAAGTCCCAGAGAGCAAGCCAGAAATGGAACTGAAGTAGAAAAGAAATCTCACTGGGAAGGGGGGTTGGGGGGGGGGGACCCAATACAAACTTCAAGGAAGCCTGAAGCCAAGTTCTGGAAATCTGAAGGGAAGTTCTTAGCATTCCTAAAGAGGGGGAGGGGAGGGGAAGCCACCTCACAGTGAGGGCCAACCTCAAATGAAAGGACTGTCAAAGTCGCCTATAAAGCCGGGCCCAAAGGCTGACACACCTGTGATTCCCAACGCCCAGGAGGTTGAGCTGGACCATAGCTAAGAAGTAACCTGAGCTACACAGGGACTTCCAGTCCAACCCAGGCTCCAGAGACAGTAATTCAACCAAAAGTGCTGCCTTCTTCACTTCCAGACAACCAGGCTTAGGACTCGGACGATGGCTGTGGGAGAGCGCTAAGCTGGGTTTAAATACCAATTCTGAAAGCTACAGCAAAATTGCCTTAGAGATGCACTCCTGTAAGCCCAGCAGCCCTCAGAGGCCGATGGAGACTGTGAGTTGGGGGCAGCCTGGGTCACATTAGCTTCAGGCCTGGGTTGTAGCTCAGTACAGGACTAGCCTCATCTGCCCAAAGCTCTCTATTTGATCCCCAGAGTCAGAAGAAACAAGCTGGGCCTCAGACTGTAGCCTTTTCTGAGACTGAGATTTAAAACCTCCATGGAGGTTTTGTTCCTGTTCACTATTATTAGTATTAGTGATGTGAAGTAAAAGCCACTTTTAACTACATAAAGTAATCCAAACAAGTGAGACGGCCGCAGCAGATAGGAAGGGCAAGGCAGGAAATGGGGTAAGAGTCAGGATTTACCCCGAAACGCTGTCAAACAATACACGCTGTATCTAGAAAATTGAACTAACAACCCCTAAAGAAAAACTAGGTCACAAAACAAAACAAATCAAATCCATTAAGTGGCTGCCTGCCTGCACCAAGCCTCCCGGCTATCAGCGATGGTGAGTTATGATACACAAAGACAGCTGTCAATCATGGCAGCGGCTCAACACCACTGCCGGGGTAAAGCCATCAAAACAGGGCAAAGCCTGCCTGCCCAGATGAGATTAAAAGTCGTGTGTGTGTGTGTGTGTGTGTGTGTGTGTGTGTGTGTGAATATATATGTGTATATATATATATATATGTGTGTGTGTGTGTATATATATATAGTGCATACATATATATATGCATTTTAATGGAAGTTGTATGAAAAAATAAAATACATAGATCTTGTTCCTTGATCAGAGGATTAAACACGATACAAATGTCAACCTTTCCAGTTTCATCAAATTCACCATCAACTACCACCAAATAGAAATTTCCCTGTGTAACTTACAGACTAATACAAGAAAGTGGAAACCTTCAAGAATAGTAAAGGCAGTCATCAAGAAAGAAAAGCAGTGAGGTAAGAACTCAGAGACACACAAACTATGTAACAAACGGTATCACAAAGAGGCAGGAAAAAACCTAAGAGGCAGAAGACAGAGAGGGAGCCTGCCAAGTGCCACCTTCAGGTGTGACAGCCATTGCAATCATGAGCACACAGCAGCTGTCTGAGCCTCCATAAGGCTAGCCCTGTCGACAGGCAGATGGGGATGGGGGAGGCGGTGGGACCCTGTCAACAGGCAGATGGGGATTGGGGAGACAGTGGGACCCTAGCCCTCCATGTTGAACTATTGGCTATGAATCGTCTGGGTGGGAGTGGCCGATGTCTCCTGTTGACCCACAGAGGAGCTCACTGGCCTCCAGTGGATCATCTCAAACCCATGGTTACATGGATGGCCCAGGTTAGACTCAGTGGGTGGCAAAATAAAAGGCAGGAATATGGGAAGGGGATTTGTAGAGAGGAGGAAGGGAGGTTGACAGGGTGGGGTGGGAGGAAAGGAGAAGCAGGAGTAATCAGAATGCACTATATAACGTATAAAACTGCCAAAGAAGAAGTTTAATTAATAATATACATAATAAACTATTATAACTGAAATGACATGGAAAATATTATACTCAGTTTGGAAGAGGACGGTGTCCTAAAACCAGCCTGTACATTTAGAAGCTTCTTAAAAATTGAAGGTACCCAGGGGTAGTGGCACACACTTTTAATCCCAGCTCAGCACTCTGGAGGCAGAGGCAGAGACAGGTGGACCTCTGTATTTAAGCCATCCAGATACACAACATGAATTATAAACTAGCCAGGATTGTATAGTGAGTTCCTGTCTCCAAAAAAAAAAGGGGGTGGGGCAAAATGGCTTGTTTAAAATCTGGGAGCTGGGCTGGAGGAGATGGCTCAGCAGTTAAGAGCACTATTCTTGCAGAGGACCCTGGTTCAAGTCCTGGCACCCACACGGCAGCTCACAAACACTGTAACTAGTTCCAGGAGATCTGGCAAC
>NW_022196903.1:111110055-111120055 GCF_008632895.1 Mastomys coucha | reverse complement strand
ACAGCCTGAGACTGCTTCCCTACCAAGAGTCGCTCACTGGCCTCCTCATCCGGCTCTATATAATAATGTACTGAGTCTCCCGCACAGGCTGCTATTGCTGTTCTGTCTGAGCACACGGCTCACTGGTCCCAACTTTATGTTACCTGTGTCTGTTATTTCTTCATTCCCTGTCACCTCAGTCTTGTCAAGACCAAAGCCGTGCAGGTTGAAACATCAAAGCACCTCCCGTGCCTTGGTGATGCTTAATATGGACTCCTGGAATGTGTTCTCAGGCCATAAAATCCCCAGGAAGTATTAAACTATGTCAATTGAAGTGTTCTGTCTGCTCTCAGTAGCCACTTTGTCCTGGTGCTAAAGAATTGGTCACTTTGTCTTTCCCCAAAGGCATATTTTGCTTTCTTAACATCAGCAATGTGGAGGGCAGGGTGGTCCATTTTATTTCTTTCTTTCTTTGTGTGTGGGAGAAGAATGATTATATTGTGTTTTGAGACAGGGTCTCACAGTGCAGCCCAGCCTGGTCTCGAACTCACGACCCTCCTGCCCCAGTTACCACACCCAGCCTGCTGTTTACTTCTTAACTCTGAAACATTGGTTTCCAGGTCTTTGCACACGATGCTGTGTGTAGGAGCATAGAGTAAGGCTCCCCTATGGAGCCTACACTGGTGTCTCTTGGCTCTTCCCACCCCCTCAGGAGGGCCAGCTGCCATGCTTTCCTGATCTGTCTGGGACCAGGGAGAGTCCGCAGAACATTACCAGGCTTCTTAGTACTCTTGCTTTACTCTTGCTTCTTCACTGTCCTCTGGGGGTCTACGATGTTCTTAGGTTAAGACAAGTCCATCAAAGGTCATCCCTTCAGGACTCTCTACATATCTACAGAGAGCTGCATGTTCCTTCCTGAAACACGAGTGTGAAACATTGTCAGGACCCAATGTCCAATGTGTAGAGAATCCAGGGGTCGGGAAGAGCCTTCTTGCCCACTCCCCGCTATGTGATGAAGGCAGGTCACCCCAATTTCACAGAAGCTCAGATGAGTCGGATCCTCAGGGAGAGAAAGACATGAATTACAAAGGCACAGTTTGAACTTAAGACCTGCAGCTCTGAGTCCAGTGCTCATACTACTTCTACCCTGAGACACATGAAAAGTGTTTGCCATCCAATGACATCCTGAGGGCCCAGCACGCTTCTTCCTGTTTGTAGAGTCAGGAAGTGATGCTATCGAAGCCATGGGATGAACCCCAAGCTGTGTTACAGGGACCTGCTTAGTACTGCTGTAGCCCCCCTCCTGCTAATGATCTTGCATCAGACCTCTCCCTGCCCCCACTGAAGCCACTCTACCTTCTTGATGGACCCAGGGTCTCTGAGAGCCCCCAGAGATACAGCTCTGTGACATCCCCAGAAGGAGCACATGTGTGATGCTTATGTCCCCTGCCTGTGGGCATGAGGACCTAGGTGCCATGTCTAGGTTAAGGATGGACCTTGTCCTACCTGGGTACCTTGATCTGGAGTCTAAGGCTGAAGTTCATTCACTAAAGCAGGTGGTAGAAGTAGCTCATTGATCCTCTGGCTCCAGGAGGTGCTGTGAAGAAAGCCTCTGGCCTTGGGAACCTGGTTGTGTCTCCTTCATGTGGGCACCTGGGCTACCTTCTAAGAGCCCTGGAACATGGAGGGGAAATAAGAACATGAAGGACAGGTCCTACCACCAACAGTGAAGCCTCTCTAATCCTAAACAAGCTCAGGGTAGCTAGAGGTAGGCTTTCAAGATTGGATGCTGTGGGACAAAAAAGGTGAGACCAACCACCCAGAGACACTGCTCACACTCCCCTCCTCGGACTTCACTCCCTCCTCTGGTCACCCGCCATCTGTAGTTCCCTCTCCTCTGGGGACCTGCCCTCCTGACCATTCTCTGTTTTCTGGGCTCTTCGGCCTTCCAGCTGTTTCCCTGAACAGCCTGCGTCCCTCTGCCCACCCTCTCAGAGCTTCATTACTCTGAAATGGTCAGATCCCTTTGCTTCTAACCATGCAGGAATGGATGAATGCTCACCTGGTCCCTGAGCTATGTCTAAGCCTTCATAATGGGTGGGATTTTGTCCAAGAATGGCCTGCTCTGAAGTGCACAGTGGGATCTGGGTTCCTGCCATTCCCCTAGCAGCCCCTCCCCATCAGGATCAACATGGAAGCCACACAGAAGGTGATGGTAGGGTTGCTTTGGCCAAAGACACAGGTACATCTAGACGGCCTCTTCCTCCTCTGAGCAGAATGTGAAGAGACAAGGGAATGTCCCCCATCGGTCTCCAACCTTTCCCACGAGACCCATTGGCCCTAGGTGTGGCCTGCACCTCAAGCCTCTGAGGCTTGTGCAAATCATTCCTGCAGGCCAGAAACCACTGAAGTACAGGATGTTTGATCCATCAGCACGCCTTGGCTGAATTGTGTGAGTACAAGGCTCCTTCCACTTCTGCTTAGAGGATGGGAAGCATATTGTGCTTCCATAAGAGCAGTTAGAAATACGAGCCCAAGTAGCAGGGGAGGAGGAGGAGGAGGAGGAGGAGGAGGAGGAGGAGGAGGAGGAGAAAGAGAGAGAGAGACAGAGAGAGAGAGAGAGAGAGAGAGAGAGAGAGAGAGAGTCGTCAGCCCAAGCCCCAAGAAGCAGTAGAGACAGGGCAATAAGGCCTTTGGGAGTGGCAGGAGAAGGACCATGATCGGGGGATGATACAGTGAAGGGTTGGTGAGGGAAAGATGCTGGGATGTCAGGCGGGGAGGCTCAGACCCTATGATTCCATCTCCCTCCAGCAAGAGGAAGATAATCAGCACATCTGGAGACCTCCAGAGAGTAACTGATGGAAGTGGGCTTTCTGGCTGTTTTAACAAATTCAGTTGCTGGCCTCCACTTCTGGGCTGCTAGATATGGATAAGATTGTTCGGACCCCAATTTGGTAAGGAAGTCAGATGAACCCCGTGCTAATTTCATGGCTGCCTTAACCCCCTGTGGTTATGCACTCAAGAGGCTCTTCCTTCCCCAGCCTTTCCCCACCGCCTTTATTCCAAAAGGTTCAACCTCTTGCCAATAAGCTCAAGGATACACAGGCTCCCTCCTTTATGAGAACATGTTTATTTTTGTTGTCATGGAGACACTATAGAGAAAAGAATGACGAGGAAGCAGTAGGGCCAGGCTGGGCTGTGCACACAGCTCGTGTATTGTCTCCGGATCCTCTCAGGAACTGGTGAGTGGTACAGCTGTCCGGAATGAGAGGTTCATGGGCAAAGCCAGGCATCTCGAATAAGGCCTGGCACACACAGGAGGTAGTCAGTAAATCACTTTAAAGGAACATCTCTATCACTTACACTGTATTTATTTTTTTAAGAGATGGAGGTGTCAGGCTGGTGAGAGGACTCAGCAGGTAAAGGCATTTGCCACCAAGCCTAAAGACTTGAGTTTGGTCCTGAGGACTCAGGAGATGGAAAAGGAGATCTGACCCAGCTGTTCTCTGGGGCTAGAGACATGACTCAGCAGGTAAGAGCACTTGTTCTTGCAGAGCACTCAGGTTCAGTTTCCAGAACACACATTGTGGTTCACAACCACTCATAACTCCAGGTCCAGGAGATCCAACATCTCTTCTGATCTCTGCAGACATCAGGCACACACATGTACACATACAAACATGCAGGTAAATTCAAACACATGAAATAAATAAATGTAATAATAATTTTAAAGAATGATGTGGGGGGAGAGGTAGTCTTGATAAAGTGCTCATGCAGGCCATAAATATCTTGGCCTCAAATTATCCTCCTGTCTCAGTTTCTCAAGCATCTAGGAATTCAGATATATGCCACCCTGAGACTTATGGGGTCAGGAGTTGAGTCCAAGTTCATTCAGCTCATAGAAGACCAAATAGGAGTGAGAACATCTCTCAAATGCACATGCACTGAACCCTGTAGAATACACTAAATCATTAAGATGGTCATCTAAGGGGCTAGAAAGATAGCTCAGCCATTGAGAGCACATGCTGTTCTTGCAGAGGACCAAGGTTCAACTTCTACTACCCACATGATGGCTCACATCCATCCTGAACTCAGACCTCCATGGACACCAAGCATGTACACAGTGCACACACATACATGTAGGCAAAATAGACTCGAATGAATAAACCTAACTTTTTTTTTTTTAAAGATTTATTTATTATATGTAGGTACACTTTTGCTGTCTTCAGACACACCAGAAGAGGGCATCAGATCTCATTACAGGTGGTTGTGAGCCACCATGTGGTTGCTGGGATTTGAACTCATGACCTTCTGAAGAGCAGTCAGTGCTCTTCCTTCCCTGCTGAGCCATCTCACCAGCCCTAAACCTAACTTTTTAAAAGCTTTAAAAGAAAGCAATTGCCAAGGAAGCATTTATACCTCTGGAAATGCCTACTCTGTCACTTTCCTGCCTTTAAACACATTGTTTCTGAGAAAGCCTGTGTACATTCCAGTTGTCTGGCCAACCTTGTCTGAATAGAATGGGTTAAAGACTTAGAAACAGAAGGAGGTTTGGGATAGTAGCAAGACAAGATGACCACCTACCTCCCACACCCCGGGGCAGGAGGAAGGTGCTTTCCAAACCCACTAGGTGGCTCACAGCTGCCAGGACGTCGGATGCCTCTGGCCTCAACCGGTACCTACAGTTGCATGCACACACACCCACAGAGACACATAATCAAAAAGTACTCAAAATACATCATGAAAAATCCAGCTCAGGCACCAGGCTTCCTCTAGTGACCCAGTCCACTTATCTCCCACAACCCAGGCATGTCACACGTCCCCTACTCTCTCTAGACCCTTGCAGCCCCAAAACCTAACTCAAGAGGAGAGTCAGCTCATGTCCTACAAGGAATGCTCCAAGCCAATGCTCGGTGTCCCACAACTCCCATGGGTCATGAGTACGAAGGGAGCTCCACTCTGGCTATGCCATTCTACACTGGGGCTTGTGGATGCTAACCAAGGTACAAATAACCCAACCATGTGAAGCAAGGTACAAATCACACTCTACAAAGATATCCAACTGTTCCAACATCACCAGCTGAAAAGCCATTCCTTCCTGAGCTGCTTATGTTCAAATCAAATCAATGTACAAGTAGGGCCTCTTTCTAGATTTCTGTTCCTTTGCAGGAATTGACTCATGCACCCTTAGGTGAAAGCCACAGGATCAGGGTTACTGCTGCTCTAAGGCAAATCTTGTTATGCATGTACATGTGTCTGTGCGTGTGTGTGTGTGTGCGTGTGTGTGTGTGTGTGTGTGTGTGTGTGTGTGTGTGTTTGTGAGAGAGAGGGGAGGCAAGGGAGAAATGGAGAGGAGAAAACGTGTGAGTGGGATGTGGTGTGGATACAAGCATATTGTGACACACATGGCATGGAGGTCAGAGGACAACTTTCAAGAATCTATCCTTTTCTTCCACCTTGTTTTTGAGACAGGATCTGTGATGGTTTGCATATGTTCAGCCCAAGGAGTGGCACTATTAGAAGGTATGGCCCTGTTGGAGTAGGTGTGTCACTGGGTGTGGGCTTTAAGACCTTCATCCCAGCTGCCCAGAAGCAAGTGTTCCACTAGCAGCCTCCAGATGAAGATGTAGAACTCTCGGATCCCTCTGCAACATGCCTGGCCTGGATGCTGCCATATTCCCACCTTGATGATAATGGACTGAATCTCTGAACCTGTAAGCCAGCCCCAATTAAATGTTGTTTTTATAAGAGTTGCCTTGGTCATGGTGTCTGTCCACAGCAGTAAACCCTAACTAAGACAGGGTCTTGTTCCTACCACAGCTACATGTTCCAGGCTACTGGCACACATCACACAAGTGCACAGCCACACACACACATGTGCGGTCATATATGTAAAAACGCATATATGCACAATTACTAATAATTATTATTATTGTTAGTTGTCGTTGTTGTTAGTATATAGAACCAGCCAATGGTGACTCATGCCTGTAGTCCTGGGAGCATCATCACAAGCTCTCAAGCTGCCCGGGTACAGAGTGAGTGCCAGGGCACCCTGGGCAACAGTGTAAGACCTTCTCTCAGTAAATAACTAGGCTGCTTTGCCTGACCACTTTCAGTCCTTGCTTAGGAGTGCATCTACTTTGCTGTGGGCACTGTTGCTGCCATCCTTCCCTTCGTCCTTCCGAGCAACTCTCCAGAAATCCTCTAACCTCTTGCATCAGACTGGGCTACTGAGGATCCAGCCTTATAGATCAGCGACTACTGGTTCCCAGCCCCTCAACAGTGTATAGACAGCCACTGTCAGATTACTCCACCTACATTGGGTAAGCAGACATAATAAATTCCCTTTCTAATATAAAAATTAATTGTTATATTGGAGGGGTTGAAAAGTAGGATCAGTGATAGGGCTCTTAAGTGGGATCCAAAAGACCCCAATTTTTGAGCCTGAATGCCACAAAAGATTTGTCTTGTTAGTGTCATGTCAGCAATGACAGTTGGGGTACACCAGAGTGAGCGAAATCTTAGGATGAAATGGCCAGGCTTTTCTTTTTCTAAATTCCTAGCGCTGGGGCCTGTGCATCCAGGCAGCCTCAGGGCAGGCCAGGCTGGGCAGGGCTCCACTAAGGCTGCTGTGTCTCCAGCTCTGAAGGCTGGTGTGCAGGTGGCGGTTGTGGTTGCAGACATTTTTATTCTCCTTATAAAAAGCAACGTTGTGCTATTCCTAATCTTCCTGGAAGGTGTTCTAATCTTATCCCCTCTAGTGAGGCAGGGTAGGAGGGAGGGAAAAGACCTCCCCCTACCCCTGGTGATTTGGTTGTCACAGGAAAGAGTCCACAGGGACTCTCCTCTCCTCCTCCACTTAACTCTCTCTGTCGTTCCTGAAAAACAAAACAAACTCTTTTTTAGATGTTTCTATTTTCTCTTGCGTGTATCAGTGTTCTGCTTGAAGGTACCTACATGTATGTACCATATGTATGCCTGGTGCCCATGAAGACCAGCTCTCCCTGGGAGTGGAGTTACAAACAGGTGTGAGCCAACTGGGGAGATGGGCACACACTTTTAAATCCCAGCACTTAGGAGGGAGAGGCAAGTGGGTCTCTGTGAGTTCAAGGCCATCCTGGTCTACAGAGTGAGTTCCAAGACAGACAGAACTACACAGTGAGACCCTGTCTTGAAAAAATAAATAAATAAATAAATAAATAAATAAATAAATAAATAAATAAACTATTAAAAAAAACAAGCAGTTGTGAGCTGCCATCAGGTACTGGAACCCAGGTCCTCTGCAAGAGCAACAAGTATTCTTAACCACTGAACGGACTCTCCAGCCCCAAGACAATCTTTTCCTGAGTTAGAAAACATGGCATCCTGCCGGGCAGTGGTGGCACATGCCTTTAATCCCAGCACTTGGGAGTCAGAGGCAGGCAGATTTCTGAGTTAGAGGCCAGCCTGGGCTACAGAGTGAGTTCCAGGACAGCCAGGGCGATCCAGAAAAAACCTGTTTCGAAAAACAAAAAAAAGAAAGAAAGAAAGAAAAAAAGAAAGAAAGAAAAAAAGCATCCTGGAATCCAACCTTATCTTCCCTTTTTTTACAGGAAACTCATTCCCATTGAGTATTGTGAGCAATTGCACATGTCAACCTTACAGGTTAACCTGAAGCACTCACATTAACAGTGTTTAGGTTACAAACTGGTCTGTGGGTAAGCGTCTCTTACCTGGGCCCACTGACAATGCGGCTTGCTTTTGTGTGTCTGTTTGCTCTGTATAGATGCTGATACACCAAGGATGCTCTCAATTCTTCCCCAGCCCCTGGGCACCAGGAGCAACAACCTGGCAGGGTGGGTGGTGTTTGAGCATCTGAACTTTGCCTGGACTCCTAGCATGTGCCAGTTGTGAGCTAAGCAATGGGTTATCTTTCTTGTCTTCTATTCAGCCTGGAAACCTGATCCTAAAAGATGGTTCACCTGTTCTCAAACCAGAGACTGGAAACAGCCAGTGAGACAGTGCATTGGTCCTTGAATGTCTCTATTAACAAAACAAATCCTGCAATAGGACCCCAAGAAGAGTGTATCGCTTTTCCTTGACTGTTACGAGTTTTTGAGTTTTGTTAGTGAGGGGCATGGATTTGACTTGTTCCTCCTGTGGACTGGACAGGTGGACACACAGTTATTAATCTTTCCGGTGTAACTCCATCAGCCAATGGCTCCACATGAGTGACCAGTCTATCATGAACACACACTTTCCTCATCCTCATATCCATGCACATCTGTGTGTGGAGGGTCCCATGCATACATGTCCACTTACCTGAAGGTTGCTATTCTTATTTTCTTGGCTTGCATGAATGAAAATAAATTTTTTGTTTTTGTTGCTGTTGTTGTTTGGGGGGATTCATTTTTTTTGTTGTTGTTTGTTTGTTTGTTTTTAAGACTTGGGCTGGTATGGTGACCACATTTTTAATCCTAGAACAGAGACAGGTGGAACTCTGTGAGTTTGAAGTCAGCCTGGTTTACATAGTGAGTTCCAGGCCACCTGAACTAGATATGAGACCCTGTCTCAGAGAGAGGTGGGAGGAAAAAGGAAGATACGTGGACGGGGGAGGGGGACTTAGAAGGGTTTTACTCACCAAAAGAAGCCAATCTGAAAGACTACCAGTATGATTCCACGTACATAGCATTCTAGAAAAGGCAAAAATCTGGAGACAGAAAAAAGACCAGCAATTGCCAGAGAGTGGGAGAAGTAGGGGACAAATAAGCAAAACATAGCCATGAAAATATGCTGTGATATGGATAGATACCATGATAAACAAGCCCCAAACCCGGAACACACAACAGCATAATGTTCCCTAATGCAAACTTTAGAGTCTAGGTGGTAATTAGGTATCAATGTAGGATTATCAGTTGTAATGAATATTCCCTCTTGGTGGGGCTTTTAATGGAGGAAGACAGTGCTCAGGGAGTATACATGAAATCTCTGTGCCTTCTGAACCTATCAGAGACTATATATGAAGCAGCCCTTACAAAGGGCTCATGCACTGAAGGTCTGGTCCCAGTCGGTGGCACTATTTGGGGACAAGTAGGTCACTGGGGGGGAGGGGTGTCCTAGGTTCAATTTTGTAAAAGTATCTTTCATTTTACCTGATGTCATCTCTGAGGTTTATTGCTGAATAAGCTCATCCTTTCTAGCTCTTTCTGAACTCTGGATGGCTGGCTCGAATTCAGTTCTTCTGGCTCAAACTCCTCTCCATGCTGACGAATTCAAATTGGCTTCTCTCGGCTTCTGATTGAATTGCTCAGCTTGACCTCAAGCTAACTCTAGCAATCTGTTCTAATCTCTGGTTCCTCGGTCTCTGGCTCATTCTCTCTTAACCTGAGCTCTGTCTCTATAAAACTATCTCAGTAAAAATACCGCCATCGCCACCTGTTGGACCGTGAAAGGCAGTCTGTGTTCTGGTTGAGCGAGCCTTACTCTGGAGACCCAGGAAAAAATTCTACAAAGGTCAGAACAGTGAGCTATGTCCCTAGACATTAGACTCTTGACACCACAAGCCCTCAACTCCATAATCCTGTGGCTATCAGTCAGGTAGGCATTGCCCCAAGCTCCTGGTAGTCTAGCTGGACTCCACCCTCATAGTTAACTGGCTACTGCCAGGTATGCCCCGCCCCACAGTTACCTGGCAACAGCAAGGTAGTTCAACCCACTATAAAAGGGTCTGCTTTGGCCCCCTCCTCTGTCTCTTAAACTCTTGCTTTTTTTTTTTTTTTTTCTTCGAGACAGGGTTTCTCTGTGTAGCTCTGGATGTCCTGGAACTCACTCTGTAGACCAGGCTGGCCTCGAACTCAGAAATTCGCCTGCCTCTGACTCCCAAGTGCTGGGATTAAAGGCGTGCGCCACCACCGCCCGGCTTAAAATCATAAAATGTATAAGATTACAAGGAAAGGTTATAAAGGGAAGGCATAAAGAGGCTGGGGTACAACTGAGTGACAGAGTACTTACTAATGTGTAAAGAACTGGGTATCATCCTCAG
>NW_022196903.1:111104175-111110045 GCF_008632895.1 Mastomys coucha | reverse complement strand
GTGTGAATATGTGTGTGAGAGAGAGAGACAGACTGACAGACTAGGGAACCCAGGACCCTTGCATGTGATAAGCAAGGACTCTACTGCTGACTTACACTACCAGCATTTGTTGTGTTTGTTTTGTTTTGTTTTGTTTTTTGAGACAGGGTCTCTCTATATAGTCCTGGCTGTCCTGGAATCTGTATGAAAACCAGACTTGCCTTAAATCCACAGACCTCCTCTTCCCCCCACCTCCTACGTGTTAGGATTAAAAACAAGCACTGCCATGTCCAGCTGCTCCTAGCACTTTTTCACTTTTTCGAAAAACGATTTATTTATTATTATATCTAAAGTACACTGTAGCTGTCTTCAGACACACCAGAAGAGGGCATCAGATCTCATTACAGATGGTTGTGAGCCACCATGTGGTTGCTGGGATCTGAACTCAGGACCTTTGGAAGAGCAGTCAGTGCTCTTACCCACTGAGCCAACTCACCAGCTCACTTTTTCACTTTTTATTTTGAGACAATCCTGCTAAATTGCCCAGGCTGGCTTTGAACTCACTCGGAAGCCTACAGGCCTTAAAGTTTCAATCCTCCTGCCTCAGCCTCCTGTGTAGCTGGGATTACATGTATATATCACCAGGCCTGACTAAAAAGTTCATTATTAATGAAGGAAAAGCACAAAAGCTTTAATAAATAAATTCTCAGTGACTACATATGGCAGAGCACACTGTTACTTCTGATGTAACCTATGGACCTAGACCTACATTCGATGGAGCAAGCCTACCCACTACCTTGGAGATGGAGCACAGCCCTTTGACCCACTCCTAAACTCTGTGCTTATCCTTTTTGTAATCATGCCCTTCCTTACCTTTGCTGTGTTCCTGCATCTGTGCTACGTCCTCGAAGAATACATCAGCTGGCTCTGCATGCCCTTTCGAGTCTCTCTAACTATCTTGTGTCTCCTCAGCTGCTTATGATTCAGTCATGAATCCAGTCAGTTCCAACAAGCCCTTTAATGTCTTATGACCAGACACTAAAGTTGAGAGACGGGAAATCATGCACTAAACCAGTGGTTTTCAACCCGTGAGTCTTACCCACTTTGGGGGTGAATGACCCTTTCATAGGGGTCACATATCAGATATCTTGTATGCCATATATTTACATTACAGTCTATGACAGTATCAAAATTACAGTTATGAAGTAGCAATGAAGATAATTGCATGGTTGGGGGTCACCACAGCATGAGGAACTGTATTAAAGGGTCACAGCACTAGGAAGGTTGAGAAGCACTGCTCTAAGCCATTTTGATGCCTCCTGGACAGTCAAGCCCCCAGAAACTTGTCCTTTATCTTACCACCGTGGCATGGCAATCCCACACAAATGAACCCCTAGAAATGACAGGCACAGTGGCACTCTTTGCATTTAATTAGGGCCACAGTTTTGATCTGCTTACTATTCAAGAGCTGGCCTGCTGACCTGCTTATTTGGTCCACAGGCTAGAAGGATGCTCTAAAATGTGAAAGTCAAGTCCAAAGATTAACTTTGTATGTGCAAATGTACAGAGTATTAATAGAATGGGGTATTAATAAGAATGACCTAGAATCCGTACTCTTCAGGGTGACTGGAAGGCCCCGGGCTCTTAGTGTCCTCACGGTTTTGCTCCCCGAGGACATCGTTATGAAATAGTTCTGTATCAAACCCCAGAAGGGACGATTGCTTGCTTCCCTTCTTCAGTGGCTGGTTCCTGGATACATTTAATCAGGCCACTCAGTCATGACACCCTTGCCAAAACACCTCTTCGTCATTTTTTTCCTGATTCTGTAGATGGAACTTGGGCTTAATACATGCTGGGCTCTACCAGAGAATTATGCCTCCAGCTGAAGACCCACTCTAAGCCACAAGTCAAAAATTATATCTCCAGCAAATGGTCATCTCAGTGCCAGAGTGGGAAGGCCTGGTCTGTGTACTCAGCAAATGATGCTATAAGAAATTGGTGGTAGACTGAAGAACCCTGAAAACAAGCAAGCAAGCAAAAAAGCAGCCAACAGTTGATAGCATAGATAGATGGATGATAGATAGATAGATAGATAGATAGATAGATAGATAGATGGACTTGTGCACATATGTGTCATGGGGGTGTTATCTGCATGTATGTGTGTGTATCACATGTATACCTAGTACCTTACCTAGCGCCTGTGAGGTCGGAAAAGGACATCAGATCCTCTGGAATTAGAGTTATGGAGAGTTGTGAGCCGCCGTGTGAAGTGGAAACTTAAGGGTTCTTTGGGAAATCAATTGGGTGGTGTTTTGCTGGAGCAAACATGTGGAGGAACATTTTAAAGTGAACACAGGTGTGAAAGGCTAAGGTAGACTCTTGAAGGAACATTTCTGCTGAAGCAGACACAGGAGAGAGGATGTTCTGCTAAAGCAAACACGGGAAAAGACGTGTGATTCTTTGCTTACGCATGTATTAGTCTGCCTTACATTGCACAGTTGAGCTGCATTTGTTAGGACTCCATGGACTTGGGCTGGTTGGATGCACGTACTGAGGCAAGACCTGTGCTGAGGCAAGGCACTTGGAGAACACGTGATGTTTGAAGGGTATAAATAGGACTCCAGAGAGTGGTGGGGACAGAGCTTGACTTGCTGGTACAGCTAGCTGTGCAACACTTGTAGGTCTTGAGTCTTCACTGATATTTGCTTCCAGGAAAGAGGCACAGCTGAGAACTTCTCCTGGTGACTCAGGCCAAGGCTGAGGCCTGGATATCTCTGCTAAGTTGTACCCCTGCTATTGCTAAACCGACTCTACTGAACTGGACTGCTGATATATCTATGAAGTGTTTGTGAGCTCCAAAGAACCTTTCTAAACAGGTCTACGTCCCCAACTCCCACTCCAAACCCCGCATCCTTTCTTTGCCACTATCTCTGGTGGGTGGTGGGCTACCAGGGAGGATAAAGTGTGTAAGAACCATCATTAAAAATAAGGTTTGAAAAAATTAGAGTTACAACCATGTGGGTGCTGGGAATTGTATGCGAGTTCTCTGCAAGAGGTTACATGGTTACAGGCTCTTAACCAGAGATGTCTGTCTATCCCCTGACATAGGCAGCTTCGTACCAGATCACATGTCTTTCGAGACTGGACCAGAAAGATGAGTTTGGCTTGTCAGACAGTGAGTACAGAACAGAAGCCAGTAGAATTCCATAACTCCACAGCAGGGGCCTGGGCCCCAGGGCTGGGATCCATGGAGGTGAACGTGTGTTACATTGTGCATTAATAGCAGCCTATTGCTCTCAGCTCAGCTGAAGTGAACAAAGACACTAGTCCTCAGGCAGTGTTGCTCTCACAACAACTTACAAGCTCCACAAACCCCAATGTGGCTCATGGAGAGAAGATTGGTCACAGCCAAGCATGTGTACCTGCTGCCTGAGCCCCTTCTTCAACAGATGCTATGTACCGCAGAGCAAATCCTTAGGGACAATTCTTCCTCGTGTCTAATCTCTATCCATCAAGGGAAAAAAATGTACATTTTCATACAGCCCCTGCTGAAGGGATAGCTCAGTGGTTAAGAGCCCTTGTCATGCCTCCTGAATACCCAAGTTCAGTTCCCAGCACCCACATTAGGTGGCTCACAATGGCCTGTAACTATAGCTCCAGGGTATCTGATGCTCTCTTCTGACCTTTGTGGGCACCTACACTTAAGTGTACCTAACCACATACAAACACACACATATACATACATACAAATAACTAAAAAAAAAAAAAAAACTGATTTGTAAAAGCAGCCCATGTCCCTTTGCCCAGAGTAAGGAAGGAGACAGGAGAAATTTGAAAGCCAAGGTAAAATTCAATGAGTTGGTTCTAAAAACCATATGGATTGTGGCCATAGATATATAAGATAGATATATATACAGAGCCCACCTGAGGCACAAACTGACTGATTCCTATGCCCTCCCATTTTGCCTATGTACAGACGAGGGCTAGAGAACTTGTGCATTTGTGTATTTTTATTTTTATATATTTAATTGGGAGGAGAGCTGGCGAGTGAGAGCAATGTAACCCTGAATGGCCTGTTCTCATTATGTAGCCTAGGCTGGCCTCAGAGTCACAGCCATCTTCTGCCTCAGCCTCCTGAGTCCTGAAATGATGTGTCATCATGCCCAGCTTGTTACAAAATTTCAATGAGCAAAAAGCTCAGACAGGACATGTACTGCACTGTGGCTGACCCCATGGTGTGGCCCCTCATCTGCACCTATTGGTGACCTTGAAGGCTGTCCTTTTGAACTCTGTGACCTTTGTCCATCTCCGGCAGTTCCTGAAGGTCAACTGACACGATGGTAACTGCTTCGTCAGGAGCCACCTTTGATGATGGGGAAATTGGCCCAGTCTGTTCCTGAAGCCAAAGCAAGCTATCTGCCCCGCCCTAAGTCAAGAGAGCAGGAAACACACACCCTCTGCCCTGTGTGGTGGTTTGAATATGCTTGTCCCATGGGAAGTGGCAGTATTAGAAGGTGAGGTCTTGTTGGAGGAAGGGTGTCACTGTGTAAGGGGTTTTGAGGGCTCCTAATGCTCAAGCTCCACCCGCTTTGGAAGAGAACCTCTCCAGGCTGCCTGGGGAAGCCAATCTTCTCCTGGCAACCTTCAGATCTTCTCAGCTCCTCCAGCACCATGTCTACCTACATAGTCTCATGCTTCACACCATGATGATAATGGACTGAACCTCTGAAACTGTAAGCCAGCCCCAATGAAATGTTGTCCTTTATAAGCATTGCCTTGGTCATGGTGTCTCTTCACAGCAATGAAACCCCAGGACATGGTGATGCTGCCAGTGCCATGGAAGGGTGAAACAGTTGCCGCAGTATTCCGCCATCCCCACAAGAGCAATCTATCGCTAGCAAATCATTAGTAAGGCTCCCTTCCTGTGAAGTGTTTGTGTAGCGACAACCGGAGACGGTAAAAGTTCTACGGCAAGAATGAGCTTGTCACCTTAGCATAAAGATCACTGCAGCCAGAGCAAAGAAGGAGGTAAGATGGGGCAGGGTGGGGCGGAGAAGGATTATGTAGAGACAGGGACTCAGGTCACAATGAACATTCTCGGGTTGCTTTAAAAATGTGCAGAGTTGGGCTGGAGAGATGGCTGCAAGTTAAGAGTACTGAATGCTTTTACAGAGGTCCGGAGTTCAATTCCCAGCAACCACATGATGGGTCACAACCATCTGTAATGGGATCTGATGCCCTTTTCTGGTGTGTTTGAATAGATCAACAGTGTATTCATATATATATAATAAATAAAGCTAAAAAGAAAATTTGCAGAGTCTACTGAGAACCACAGAGTCACAGGAGACTCCCTTCTCAAGATCTTGAGGTAGTTCAGGAGACCCTGGAAAGAGATGGGGCGTTGCTTGCCTCTGTGTGTGTGTGTGTGTGTGTGTGAGAGAGAGAGAGAGAGAGAGAGAGAGAGAGGGCACTAGAGTGAAGGTCCAGGCTGGGCCTTTTGGAGAATCTGCAATGAGACTGCTGGCCAACTATCCTTGAGGTGTGGCCTTCACTACTTTGAACAAGTTCATTTTAAGATAGCTATAAGCCACCAAGCTGGATATGCATGAAGTAGTTAGCCACTTGAGCCCTGTGTTTACAATAATGGGCTGGAGGACAAGGGTTCAAAGAGTCTGCACAGATGGAATTTAAGTCCTTGGCCTCCATAACTTCATTTTAGGAGGATAAAAGGATTAAGAAGAAGAAAAGTGTCAGGCAGTAGTGGCACACGCCTTCAATCCCAGCACTTGGGAGGCAGAGGCAGGCGGATTTCTGCGTTCGAGACTAGCCTGGTCTACAGAGTGAGTTCCAGGACAGCCAGAGCTACACAGAGAAACCCTGTCTCGGAAAAA
>NW_022196903.1:111087362-111104006 GCF_008632895.1 Mastomys coucha | reverse complement strand
AAAGGTGTGACGACTCAGGACATCCCATGGAGGAAGAATGAAGACCAGAGAATGTTGCCTCAAGCCAAGATGAGGACAGTGGGGATGGCTGAAGAGCTGGAAGGAGTGAGCAGGTAGCTGACCTGAGTGACTGGTTCAGAAGGATGGGACACAGGAAGGGGAGGGATCCCTCCCCCCAGAGTCTGATGGAAGAGCCTCCCCTTCCCCCAACACAATTAGCAGCATTTGCTGCAAAGGTCACTGGCATAGCTCACGCTGCTTTCACATAGGGATAATTTAAGTAAAAGTAACAGTGAACCAGGCTCATGACCTGGATAGATACGATCTTCAGGCCTCGTTCCTTTGCTGTGACATTGCCTAGAACTCTTGAGCAAGGAATAAGATTTATCAATGAAGATTCATCCCTGTTTTACATAATCCGACCTCACCTCCCCCTAAGGAGTCTGTGGGGATCTCTCTGAGCAAGGCGGCTTCCTGTGGCAAAGGGGCAGAGCTATGGCTGGCCAGGTGTTCAGCATACCACAGGAACAAGGCACCCAGAAGACCCTGAGTGCCTCTGGGAGGTGCCAGAGTGAGCTTCTTACTGACTGGGCAAGGGCACAGCTGATCCTGCAACGAGGGGGGTGGCTAAGAGACCTCTGGGGTGGGAACAGAAAGGAGAGGAAGGAGAGCAAAGACAAACACTTCAACGTTCTGGGTGCCTGTGTGCAGATAATGTTACTGATAGCCCAGGAAGTACCCTCTGAGCTTCTACATCCCCAAAGACACAATCTATAAAATGAAAGAAAAGAAAAGAAGAGGAGAGAGGAGAGGAAAGGAGAGGAGAGGAGAGGAGAGGAGAGGAGAGGAGAGGAGAGGAGAGGACAGGAGAGGAGAGGAGAGGAGAGGAAAGGAAAGGAAAGGAAAGGAGAGAAGAGAAAGAAAGGCAGAGGCATGGAGGCACACACCTGTAATCCCAACGACTCAGGAGACTGAAGATTTTCTTCTGGGGCAGTTAATGGCTAAACTACATATGAGACATAAGATATTAAACAAAGTCGGGTGGTGGTGGTGGTGGCGCATGCCTTTAATCCCAGCACTCGGGAGGCAGAGACAGGCAGATTTCTGAGTTCAAGGCCAGCCTGGTCTACAGAGTGAGTTCCAGGACAGCCAGGACAGATATTAAACAAAATTAAACAAAAACAAAGCCAGATTCTCTATTTAAAAAAAAATATCTTAAATATCTCAGAATGACGGAAGACAGTAAAAGTCATGGCCCAGTGGCTGGCCTGGAATCTAAACCATGCATCGAGACAGATAAAAAGGCCTGGGGGGGCTCTAGCAGGATCAGGCACTTCCAGGGGTCAGAAGCTGGCCCTGTTCAGCTCTCTACACGATGTCAGTCACAGGGCTTCAAGAGACCCTCTGCCCAGAAGTCTGAAACTTGCCTTTGTTAGAACCTTGGAGTGTGTTATTTTGGGGAACCATTTTCTTGATTTTAAAATTAGTTGTTACTAGTTCTTTGGGATTTCATAGAATGTATTTCGCTCTTATTCACTACCTTCCCCAAACTCTTCCCAGATCTGCACCCCCTCAACTCCCCAACACCCTCCCCCTGACTCCCCAACAGCCCCCTTCCCTATTCACCCAACTTTGTGTCCTTTGAGTTTTTGGTTGTTTTGTTTTTTTTTTTTTTTTAACCCATTAAGTCCACTTTGCGCTGACGGTATACTCTCAGGTATGTGACCTTCCGCTGGAACTTGGGTGACCTACCAGGAACCCCATCCCTGTTAGACTCAGTGGGTTAGAAAAGAAAAGAGAGTCCAGAAAGCTGGAAGGGAGATGTGTTGAGGAGGAGGGAGGGGATGGATATGATTAGGATGCATTGTATACATCCAAATTTTTAACCTGGAATTGCTCCTGTCTAAAGGAAAAAAGACAAAGAGTCGAGCAGAGACTGAAGGAAAGACCATCCAGAGACCGCCCTACCTAGGGATCCATCCCACATGCAGACACCAAACCCAAACACTGTTGTGGATGTCAAGAAGTGCTTGCTGACAGGAGCCTGATAAAGTTGTCTTCTGAGAGGCTTTGCCAGAGCCTAGATGCAGATGCTCGCAGCCAGCCATCGGACTGAGCACAGGGACCCCAGTGGAGGAGTTAAAGGGAGGATTGAAGGAGCTGAAGGGGTTTGCAACTCCATAGGAAGAACAACAATATCAACCAACCTGAGCTCCTAGGGATTAAACCACCAACCAAAGAGTACACATGGAGGAACCCATGGCTCCAGCCATATGTAGCAGAGGATGGCCTTACCTGGCATCAATGGAAGAAGAGACCATTGGTCCTGTGAAGGTTCGATGCCCAAGTGTAGGGGAATGCAAGGGCAGTGAGGTGGGAGTGGGTGGGTGGGTGGTCAAGTGCCCTCATAGAAGCAGGAGGAGGGAGAATAGGACAGGGGGCTTGCAAAGGGGAAACTGGGAAAGGGGATAACATTTGAAATATAAATAAAGGGGGCTGGAGAGATGGCTCAGCGGTTAAGAGCAGTGACTGCTCTTCCAAAGGTCCTGAGTTCAAATCCCAGCAACCACATGGTGGCTCACAACCATCTGTAATGGGATCTGATGCCCTCTTCTGGTGTGTCTGAAGACAACTACAGTGTACTTGCTGGGCAGTGGTGGCGCATGCCTTTAATCCCAGCATTTGGGAGGCAGAGGCAGGTGGATTTCTGAGTTCGAGGCCAGCCTGGTCTACAGAGTGAGTTCCAGGACAGCCAGGGCTACACAGAGAAACCCTGTTTGAAAAAACAAAAACAAAAATAAAGAAAGAAAATATCCAATCAAAAACAAGAGAAAAAATAAAATGACAGTTTAAAAAAAAAAAAAAAGGAAACCCAGCCTGGCAGCAGTGGCACATGCCTTTAATCCCAGCACTTGAGAGGCAGAGGCTGGCGGATTTCTGAGTTCAAGGCCAGCCTGGTCTACAGAGTGAGTTCCAGGATAGCCAGAGCTATACAGGGAAACCCTGTTTGAAAAAACAAAACAAGACCAAAAAAACAACAAAAAAAGAAACCCTAAGACATAAGGTCTCTTCTACTGAGCTACATCAGGCCCCACCCATTTGTTTTTAGACTTATTTTATGTGTATGAGTATTTATGAGTGTTTCGCCTGTATGTATGTATATGCACCTCATGTGTGTATGACCCATAGAAGCCAGAAGAAGCCATCAGATCCCCTGACACTGGAGTTATGGATACTTGTGAGTCACACTGTGTGGGTACTGAACTCAGGTCCTCTGAAAGAGCAACAAGGGCTCCTAACTGCTGAGCCATCTCTCCAGCCCTCACATTTTTTAATACTAATGATATGTATACATCATGATTCCATGAATATATAACAGGATACCTCGTATTTAGTTAAGTTTAGTGGTTAAGGCACCTAGAGAGTGTGAAAACATGCCTGGCCCACTAAAACCTTCAGTTGGATCAAGCTGTGAGTGGTCCCATCCAGTCCTTGGGGGAAGCTGAGCCCATGCCAGTCTTCAGGCAAGGGAGAGCAGCAGCGGGGGGCGGGGGGAGGGATGGATGGGAAATGCGAAGATGCAGCAGCAATGTGTGCAGAGTTCTCTGTGCAGGAGATGCTGGGCTATTGCTGTGCCGACATGCCTCCTAAGAATATTCTGACATCCTAATGGTGTATCATTCTCCTTATAAACGTCTACAACAGCATGAGCAGTGGGAATCTAAGGCTGAGTGTGAAGAAACAGAATAGCAACTCCAGCACTCAGGAGGCTGAGAGCAGAGGATGGCCATGACTGACATTGAGGCCAACCTGGACTATAGAGTGAGATTCAGGCCATCCAGAGTTACATAGACCCTGTCTTAAAACAACAGGCTAGTCTTGACTTTAGACAGACTTTCAATTACAGATGTTCAAAGGCCAGGAAAGGGGCAGGGAAATGAGACTATGGCTCTTCCTGTGGGCTTGGACAAATTTGTAAACTCTGAATTTACTCCCCCTAACCTGGGAGTGGGTATTTCAGCTCTGAGAGCACAGCAGTGGGTGGGAACAAAGCTGAGTCTGTTAACTGTCCCCTTCCAGTCACCAGAAATGGAACCACTTTCCTCAGAGACCAGGCCCAGCCCACAGAGGGCAGTCGTGCACTCATCTCCAGGTTCAGGATAGAACTGTGAGTGGCCAGAGAGAGAGAGTGTTGCTAAAACTAGCTTAGAAGATCAGGGCACCTGGAGTCAGAAATTTCAAAAAACAAACAAATATAGGCAGGCACCATAAAAACCTGGATAATACAGAGGTTGGATGAAGATGGAAGTCACGAAGAGGCAGGAGAGGAAGGCAGAGACAAAAAGCAGACACACAAAGAGAGGCAGAGGAGCAGAGTCCCAGACATGAAGGCAGAGACATAGGACTTCAGGACCACAGGCCCCAGACTGCATTCCTGAGGTGAGATCCTAGCAGGGAGAGAGCCCTGTTGACTTTTCCCATGGGTCTCCAGCTGATCCTCATCCCTATCTGATCAGCCAGCTGCAGGAGAGACAGGCTCTGATGATGCTCACCCCATCAGAACAGCCAGCTCCAGGAGAGACAGGCTCTGATGATGCTCACCCCATTAGAACAGCCAGCTCCAGGAGAGACAGGCTCTGATGATGCTCACCCTGTCAGAACAGCCAGCTGCAGGAGAGACAGGCTCTGATGATGCTCACCCCATCTGAACAGCCAGCTCCAGGAGAGACAGGCTCTGATGATGCTCACCCTGTCAGAACAGCCAGCTGCAGGAGAGACAGGCTCTGATGATCCTCACCCCATATGAACAGCCAGCTCCAGGAGAGACAGGTTCTGATGATCCTCACCCTGTCAGAACAGCCAGCTCCAGGAGAGACAGGCTCTGATGACAGGTTTATAAATGGGCTTGTAGGACCTTCCCCAGACTGAGCAAGGCTGCCTCTCTGCATGGTAAGTCCAGTCATACGTTTTCCTAGCATCTGCACCAAGCCTCTGCTCTCTCCTTGCTACCTCCTTACCTCTTCTCTGTTATAGGAGAGACAGATGTGCACTGCTTTGCCTCTTCTCCATATAAGAAATACAGATGTGCATCATTTACCTTTTTTCCATATACAGATGTGCATTGTTTTGTCTCTCCTCCATAATAGGAAATACAAATGTCTGTCATGTTAGTCATATTCAGGAGAAAACTGAGCTATGGTCCTGGTAGAGTACCTGGTAAAGTTTTAGACCCCTGGCCTACAACTAGTTTCTAGTACACACACACACACACACACACACACACACACACACACACACATATACACACACACACAAACAACAACAAAAAAAAAAACCTAGAATTTTTTTTTAAGGAGCTGGGCTTGCCAGGTGTGATAGCACACAATTTTGATCAGCACAGTACTTGGGAGATGAGGCAGGTGGATCTCTGTGATTTTAGGGCCAGCCTGGTCTACATAGTGAGATCCAGTTTCAAAAGAAGGGGCCTGGCTTGGTGTCGCACACCAACTGTTCCAACACCTAGAAGACAGAAGTAGAAGATTCAGGAGTTCAAGACCAGTTTAACCTAAAAATGAGCTTGAGGCTAGCCTAGGCTCTATGTGTCTAAGAGACAAAAGAAGTTGGAGATGAACTAGTGGTCCTTCCTGGGCTAAAGACCTCTGCAGGCCTGACAGCCTGCAGGACCTGTTCCAGCCTTCCTGGACAGGAATGTCCCCACCTGTCCAAATTTCAAGTTCTGTTCCATAAAAGAACACAGGGATTCTAAGCCCTCTCGGGTACATGGAGCTAATCAAATGCACAGAGAGCCCCTGGAAGATGTGAAGCAGGGAGGGGACTGTTGGAGGCTTCCCAGACTCCTCTTTCTGGTCCCCTGGGTCCTTCTCCATGCCTCCAGCCCGCCCGGCCACAGCTCCCCCACCGCACCCCCAACAGCCCCTCTACTCCTCTTCTTTTTTTGTTTGTTTGTTTGTTTTTGGTTTTGGGTTTTTTTTTGGGGGGGGGGTTCGAGACAGGTTTTCTCTGTGTAGCCCTGGCTGTCCTGGAACTGACTCTCTAGACCAGGTTGGCCTCGAACTCAGAAATCTGCCTGCCTCTACCTCCCAAGTGCTGGGATAAAAGGCGTGCACCACCCTCGCCCAGCTTTTTAAAAATTTACTTATTCCCTTTACAACACAATATCAGCCCTTCCTCTTCCTCTCCTCCCAGCATCCACTCACACAAGTCCTCTCCCCACTCTCCCTTCTCTTTTGAGAAGGGGAAGGCCCCCTGGGGCTTCACCGCCTGGCCCCCCACGCAGGCTTCCCAGGCCATAGGTTCCGCCAGGGTGGAGAACAAATCTCCAAACACCAATGTTCCCCCTTCCCAACTGACTGCACTATCCCATCAACTGTGGATGCTTTTTCTCAACTTAGTCATGCTGTTGCTTCTTCCAACGGTAAGTAAGTTGGAAGAATCTTAACTATGCCAGCAGCGCCTTGGCGCTGTTTCTCCTACATTCTAACTTGCAGTCAGGCAAAGGAGGCTGCAGCAGTAAACAGGGAGAGCCGCTGTTGCAGGTACGTGGAGGGCTGTAACGCCATCGCTCGCTCCAGCTCTCGCAGCTTGAGGTAAACCCAGTTTGTGCACTCATTTCAAAAACTGTGTCTATTCAGTCCTTCATATAGTTCTACTACAGACAGTCTTAACTCCACATAGGTAGTACGTTAGCACACTGCTTCCCACCCCATGCTCTGCAGACTACATTAACCCTCATAGAGACATAAGAGTTCAAATCCGTGCAGTTCGTAAGACCTAGGGAAACAACCCATTTCCTTCATAGCTAAATAAGCTCCTAGCCTAAGAAAAGTTATGATTATCTTTTCCTGGTCAGTGCGGACACTCTTTCTTGTTTTTTTTTTTTTTTTTTTTTTTTTTTTTTTTTTTTTTGGTTTTTCTGAGACAGGGTTTCTCTGTGTAGCCCTGGCTGTCCTGGAACTCACTCTGTAGATCAGGCTGGCCTTGAACTCAGAAATCCACCTGCCTCTGTCTCCCAAGTGCTGGGATTATAGGTGTGTGCCACCACCGCCTTGCCACGGACACTTTTTTAATGCACATTTGCATTATTTTAGTTGTTTTTGTTTGTTTGTTTGCTTGTCTTTTTTTTTTTCTATTCAAAATAGCCCTTCATCAGAACATCTCTAAACTGCTGAAGTTTCTGTAGTCTGCCCCCACACTTAAACACACACCCATGCCCTGATCCTCCTCCATACCCAAGCCAGGCCTTTGTCCCATAACCGGACCCTAACGCTTGGGCACTTTACAAAGCTAGACAACACTGAAGTTCAGTTTCTGAGAAGGAGGACGGGGAAACTCATTCCATGAACTGCGTTTTGTGTGGATCCTGAATCGCCTCTGATGTCAGGCAGCATGTCAGAGCAGAATTACAGCCTTTCATAATCAATCTCTCTCCCTTCGAGTTACTAAAGACTAACTTAAATACACCTTCCAGGCTCACTAGCTCTTAGCTGGCTTTTGTAAGTCACATGCTTGGCAGAGACAAGCACCTCTGCCAGGTGTTATGATGGTTACCTCAATTACTTTTCATGGTCTTGAGGCCACTTCTGTGGAATACAGTGATTTTTCTTGTTGTTGTTGTTTTAGGAATTGGTTGGTTGTTTCTGTTTTGTTAATTTGTTTTTCTTTTGTGTGCATTGGTGTTTTGCCTGCATGCATGTCTGCTTGAGGATGTCAGAAGCCCTAGAATTGGATTATATGCAGGTGTGAGCTACCATGTGGGTGCTGGGAATGGAAGCGGGGTCCTCTGGAAGGGTAGCCAGTGCTCTTAACCATCGCTTCAGCCTTTGCTTTTTTTGTTTGAAGACAGGGTTGTCCTGGCTGGCCTAGAACTCCTTATATACATGAGGCTGGTCAGACTGTGTTCCCAGAATGCTGGGATTAAAGGCATATGCCATCCCATGGGGCCCACACTGACTCTTCAGTGGGCTTGCAGATATCCAGTGGGTGCCTGGGACAAGATTCGAAGGCTGAACTTCTTTTGTTTTCACAGTCTGCCCTTTTTGCTGCCTTGACCTTTTTTTTTTTTTTAACTATGCATATTTCCATGTGGGTGGTATGTGCATGTGAGTGCAGTTGCTAAGAGAGGCCAGAAGAGGGTGTCGGATCCCCTGGCGTTGTCACTATAGATGGTTACGAGCAGCCCAGCGTGGGTGCTAAAACCAAACTCTGGGCTTCCAGAAGAGCAGGAAGTGCTGTTAACTCTGAGCCACCTCTCTAGCACTCAAAAACAAACAAACTAACAAAGCCAAACCAAAAAAAAAAAAAAATAGTTCCGTTGTTAAGAGCACTAGTTGCGCTTCCAGAGGACGGGTTCAAATCCCAGCAGCCATATGGCAGCTCACTCACAACCACCTGTAACTCCAGGTCTGAGGGATCTGACACCCTCTTCTGATCTCCATGGACACCAAGCACAAAAGTGGTTCACAGATATACATGCAGGCAAAATACCCATATACATAAAACAGTAAAAATAAAAATTTAAGAACAAACAAAATACATGTTTGCTCCATGTTCCAAAGTCATTTTATTGATTGATTGGCTGATTGATTGAGTGTATATAGTGTGGAGGGTTTGCACACCAAGATGTGCCTGTGGGGGTCAGAGGTCACCCGCATAGGGGAGTCTCCTCTGTGGGGTCCAGTGATCCAGCTCAGGTCATCGAGCTTGAAGGCAAGTGCCTTTATCCACCGAGCCCCATCATCAGCTCTGCCTTAACCACTAATTCAGCTAGTCAGCTCTTATGTAGACTCAGTGATCACTAAGAACTGCCTGTCTCGTCGGCCAGTGGTGGTGGTGGTGGTGGTGGTGGTGGTGGTAGCGCACGCCTTTAATCCCAGCACTTGGGAGGCAGAGGCAGGCAGATTTCTGAGTTTGAGGCCAGCCTGGTCTACAGAGCGAGTTCTAGAACAGCCAGGGCTACACGGAGAAACCCTGTCTCAAAAACAAACAAACAAAAGAACTGCCTGTCTCAAACCGTAATACAGAGTTAACTTAACCTGGATTTGCCTACTCTCTCTCTCTCCCCTGTAAGACTGCAGACACCCACCAGCCACCATGACCAAAAGCATGCCTAGGGCCTTCAGTGCCAGTCCCCTGTATTCTAGACCCCTAAGCCTCCAACCCCAGGCCATCTCCCCTGACATCCCAGCTCCCCAAATATGACTTTCCCACACTCTGGCCACTCCCCAAGCTAGGGGCCTACCCCTCAGCTGCCCTTTCCGCAGCTCAGATACTGTGGTGGCTCAGATTGTTTGGTCAAAGTGACACAAGCTAGAGTCATCTAGAAAGGGGGATGCTAACTGGTACATTGCTTTCACGAGACCAGCCTGTTAGCAAATCTGTGTGGCATTTTCTGGATAAATGATAGATGTGGGAGGCCCAAGCCTACTGACATTGGTCTACCCCTGGGCAGGCAGAGGTGCCTGGGATTTTAAGAAAGCAAACTGAACAAACTGGAGAGATCCAATACTCAGGGCTCCTCCACATCCTCAGCCTCGGATCTACCTCCAGGTTCCGGCCTTGTCTCCTTTTCTGTCTTTTCTCAGTGATGGGTTTTGATTTTATGACAAGCCAGAGATTGTCATAGGCACAGAAGGCAAATCAGGGACAGGTCCCCACCCAAGCCTAGACCTCCCCTGCAGTATGGACCAGCTTCAAACTCCAGGATTCTTCTAAGGCCATTGAAAAACTGATATAAACAATATGCTTAAAGACTGTCACCGACTCAAGTGTATTTAAGACCAGGCTCTGCGCAGACAAGCATGAAGTACCCTGGAATCTTGCTTCTCGTATTTCTACAGTATTTTTTCCAAATTTGACAACATTCAAACATTTTACATATTAACAATAAAAAAATGATAATCCAAAAGCAAGTTTCCTAATTCATCAATAAGACTTTTAAAGGAATAACACTGGAAGATCTATTTCTCTTTCATAATTTCTTGTAGAAATTACGTTCATGTTCTAAGTCACTTCCCCATGAAGCAGTGAGCACACAGTCAATGTTGTGAACAAAGTTAATCATGTGATAGGCAATTAATTTTAAAGGTTCTTTTTGACTGACTTAAGGTTCAGTGCCCACTTCTGGGCCTCTGTGTTCCAGAGGGACACAGGGGACAAGAATGCTGGGCACAGTGTCTATACAAGCTTTCAGATAGCTGGTTTGCTATCTCCAAGGCAGGTGTGCCAACTTAGAAGTGGACCGGAGGGCTGGAGAGATGGCTGAGCAGGTAAGAGCACTGACGGCTCTTCTGAAGGTCCTGAGTTCAAATCTCAGCAACCACATGGTGGCTCACAACTACCCTTAATGAGATCTGACACCATCTTCTGGTGTGTCTGAAGATAGCTACAGTGTACTTAACATATAACAATAAATGAATCTTTAAAAAAAAAGAAAAAGGAAGTGGCCCTGAGGCTCATGGACCCTGTGCTCAAGCCAAAGAACACAGCAAAGAAGCAGAAAAAGATGAACTCATCCCATCTCTCCAGGAAGAACGGTTCTCCAGGCCTGTGCTGCAGCTTCAGACCCTCAGTGTGGAAGATCACAATGCTGCTCATTAGAAATTCATATATTAGAGCCGGGCTGGCCTTTAATCACTTGGGAGGCAGATGCAGGCAGATTTCTGAGTTCAAGGTCAGCCTGGTCTACAGAGTGAGTTCCAGGACAGCCAGGACTGCACAAAGAAACCCAAAAACAAAACAAAATCATAATGATCATTTCTCAAAAAAGTACCACATATATTAAAAACTACAAAATATTTTTATATGATTTTATCTTTCTAAAAAGAGAGATGGGTCAGTGAGTAAACTGTTAGCTATAGAGTCTCTGGCCCTGGGTTCTGATCCACAATATACCTGTAGAAGTCAGTGACACTAGCACTGGAGCCCTGGGGACGCAGACAGGTAGGTCCTGAGGCCTGGCCTTGGACTGCTCAGCCAGTCTAACAGAAATGGCAAGCTCAGGTTCAGTGAAAAGACTCTGTCTCAATATAAGGTGATGGGGCGGGGGAGGGGGGTTGCTGGAGAGATGGCTCAGCGGTTAAGAGCACTGACTGCTCTTACAGAGGTCCTGAGTTCAATTCCCAGCAACCACATGGTGGCTCGCAACCATCTGTAATGGGATCCGACGCCCTCTTCTGGTGTGTCTGTAAACATCTATAGTGTACTCATATATATAAAATAAATAAATAAATCTTAAAAAAAAAAAAAAGATAAGGTGATGGGGCTAGAGCAATGGCTCTGGGGTCAAGTGCACAGAGTACTCTTGTAAAAGACCCAAGTTCAATTCCCAGCCTCCTTAGCAGGTGGCTCTCAACAAGCTTCCTATAATGCAGCTCCAAAGGATCTGATGCCCCAAGCCTGGGAGTGCACCTGCACTCATGAGCGCGCGCGCGCGCGCGCGCGCACACACACACACACACACACACACACACACACACACACAATTTTAAAAATAATGAAATCTTTTTTTAAAGGTGAAGAAAAAGGAAGGTACTCAAAATCTACCTATGTCCTTCACAGGCATGCATGTGTATAATATATATATTATATATATATATGTGTGTGTGTGTGTGTGTGTGTGTACACATACATATACATATATATACACATATATATGCATACACCACACACACACACACACATGCACACTTTACTAAATTTCAGCTGGGCAGTGGTGGCACACACCTTTAATCTCAGCACTTGGGAGACAGAGGCAGGTGGATTTCTAAGTTCGAGGCCAGCCTGGTCTACAGAGTGAGTTCCAGGACAGCCAGGGCTACACAGAGAAACCCTGTCTACGCAGAGAAACCCTGTCTCGAAAAACCACAAAAAAAAAAAACCTAAATTTCAACTCTTCAATAGGTTTTTTCACTTGGTAACGGCAGTTTTTGAGAAGCCTGTGGTTCGCTTTGGTGATCTAATTAGAGAGCATAACACTGCTCTCTTTGTTCATTGTAAAGCAGAATAACAAATGACTAAAGATTCTTGAGTTTGGTTTTTTTTTTTTTTTTTTTTTTTTTTTTTTTTTTTTTTTTTTTTGGTTTGTTTGCTTTTTGAGGCAGGCTTTCTCTGTCCTGGAATTCACTCTGTAGACCAGGCTGGCCTCAAACTCAAAGATCTGACTGCCTCTGCCTCCCGGGTGCTGAGATTAAAGGTGTAGCATACACCTTTTTTTTTTTTAATGAGCTACTGCTAGGAAAGTAATATAAATTTTGACAAAGTCAAGCCCATTATACTTGTGTCCAGATTTACTCGACAAGCCTCTAGAAACTGCAAAACTGAAGAGCTGGCAAAATGACTCCGTGGGTTGGGGTGTCTGCCAGGAAGGCTTAAGACCTGAGTTCAATCCCCAAAGCACACATGATAGAAGAAGAGAGTCAACTCCTGCAAGTTACCCTCTGACCTCTGCTGCCTTCCACACTCTAAATTAATTAGTTAATTATGGAAGAAGGAGAGAACGCCATCAAATTACCCTCTGACCTTATGTGTGTTGTACTCCACATGCTTAATTAATTAATTAAATGTAAACAACAAAAAATTAACAAAGAACTATAGATATTCATTTATTACCACCTCTCTCTCCCTCTGTGTGTGTGAGAGAGAGAGAGAGGAAGGAAGAGGGGGGGAGGGAGAGAGAGAGACAGGGTTTTACAGGGAACTCACTGTGCAGACCATGGCCCTGGCTTGCAGGCATGAACCCCCAAGACTGACTCTTCACTACAGTTTCTATACAAACAGGTCTCTTGACCGTCAACTTGAAGTAAGCGGTACTCCAGACCCTGCCTCTCTTTAGAATTAATTTATTCTGAAAACTGCATGTAGATAAGGAAGTCTAGGGAAAGGTACTTGGAAGGAAAAACACTGCTCTGAAATAAGAAAGTTTTTTCACATCTGGGAATGGTGGTGTGTGCCTTCAATCCTAGCAGGGGGATCTGAGTTCGAAGCCACGTCTACACACAGTTCCAGGACAGCCAGGGCTACATAGTGAAACCCTGAGTCAGAAGCTCTGGAACAAGTTATGTTCTATAACACAGTGGCAGAGCACATGCAGGAAGCACTAGGCCCAATCCCCAGCACGTATGCGTGTGCGTGTGCTTACATGCACGTATACACACACACAGTTCCAGGCTAACCTGGAACTCACAGAGCTCCCCTTGCCTCAGCATGAGCCTTTCATCCTACATTCTGCTGAAAAAATAGGAGTTTTTGTTTTATTTTGTGTTTAAGAAAAAATGAGTTTGAAACATTTGTAAATCAGAGGCTGCAGGTATGGGGCAGCTCATTGGTAAACCACATACTTTATTTATATTTATTTATATTTATTGGTAAAGCCAACTCTGGGGTTAATTGCAAGCACCAGATGATAACTATAAGAAAACAGAAACCAAAACTAAAGAAAGAAAAGGCAGAGGAGGAACATAGAGCCCGGCTGTGCCCTCTCTGTCCCTCCCAGGGTGGGACAGTATGCTTATGCTAATCAGGCCATTCCCGAGAGAGACTCCCGTTTTTTTTTTTTTTTACCAGCCACATAAGATTCCATTCTGAATGCAAAGTGCGGGAGGCCCAAAGTTCCTGGGTCTGGTTGTGCAGATTGAAACTGCAACCTATCTAGTACCAACCATGAGGCACGGACTGATAAATGTCCCCCATCTGCCAGGGAGAGGTAACACAGGTATACATCAGGGTGCTTTGGAATACATGAACACACTTAAACCTTATCAGAAAAAAACAGGCCCAACACACCAGGCCAGCAAAGAGTGTGGCGCCCTCACATGGACCCCCAAGAGGAGGGTTACCTAACACCTACCGCCCGGTCATCTGCTACTTGATGTGTGGAGGGAAGGACAGACAGAAACTCCCCTTTGTCTCTGGAGCCTTAGCTCACCCTTGACGTGGCCTGGAGTTGTTCCTCCCCACCCACCCACCTGGCCCCAGTCCTTGCTTTCTAGACTTGGTCTGCCTCTGCTGCTCTCAGCTTTCCAGGTGACGTGATAGTCCCTTATCTAACCAACCAACAGTCAGATTCAGCACGCTTGGAGACCATTGCGAATGGATTCCCTCCCACATAGTCAGCGGTGGGGGCCCCAGCCCTGGTCTCCCTGGTAACACACTAATTTAGAGGAAGGAGGAAGTATCCTAATCGCCCTGTCTTAGAACTTGAAATTCCATGGTCATTCATCAGTGACCCCTTTTACAAATGGTTTGCTCAGGGATAAGATAATTCCTTTTGATAAATAAAAACAAAACCAAAAAACAGTCATGACTTCCCTTGGCCAGGATCTCCTGTGTTAAAGAGAAAGTTGTATTTCACAACCTCCAAAAGGACAGTCTGAAAGCACGTGAAAGAAGCAGGAGGTGTGAAAGAGCCAGGACCCACAGCGATCCCCTTTCAAAGAGCCTTGTACTCCGTTCACCCCAGAAGCCGCTCCCGCCGCCGCCCTGCAGGGCTGACACTCCCTGCTAAGCCGGCCGCAGCCTCTTCTTTCTCTTTCCACCCCACCCCCACCCCCAACCAATATCTGCCTAAACGCTGCCTCTCTCCTTAGGAAGGAACACCCCCCCCACACACACACACACACACCGAGACGTCCATTGCTGATCAGCCTGCTTCCTTGACTTTTCTTTCCTTCTCTCTTTTTATTTTTTGAGACAAGGTCCTGTGTAGCCCAGGCCGGCCTCAGCTTCACTGTGCAGTCGTGGACGATAGCCCTGAACTTCTGATCTTCCTGCCCCTCCACCTCCTGGATGTTGCGTCACAGGTTTGCACCACTCCTCACAGACTTGTACAGTGTGTACCAAAAAAGCCACGTTTGGCCATTCGTCCTCACGAAGCCAATTTTAAAAGCCCAGCTGACAGTAAAAAGCAGAAAGGGGAGATCTGCTTGGTGAGGACACACTGGGGAAAGGGACGGAGCTCCGGTGACCCACTCCAGGCAGTCCTTATGTGAGATTACAGTTTAAACAGAGAGCCCCAGATATTCACAGCTCCGCAATCCAGCTCAAACTGCACCCACCATTGACACCTCATCGTCTGGGCTCCAGTCTCATCCTGCAAGGTGTTGGACAAGCAGTTAGAACTGTGTGGAATCTCTTTCCAGTAAGGGAAGTTTTCCCTCTAGCTGGAACCATTTCCTTTTTCCAACGTGAGATTCCTGGAGAAAGTCCCATTGCTTGGAGTGTCCTGCATGGAGAACCAACCAAGCTGCATCCCCACCCAGTCTGATTTATTGATTTCTAAAACAAAGTCTCACTGTGTTGCTCCGACTGACCAAGAACTCATGGTGGTGCCGGGGCTGGTCTCAAACTTGCAGCAATCCTCCTGTTGCAGTCCCCCAAGTATGAATGCGTGGCATCACTCCAGGCTGAACTGTATGCTTTATAGGAGTGAACGTCATGGTGAGAGACTCAGACCTTTTTTTTATTATTATTTCTTTAGGGGTGTTGTTTGTTGACACAAGTCTTGCTACTTACGGTGTACTAGCCTGGCACTTGCTATGCAGTGTGTACTAGACTGGTACCTGCTATGTATGGTGTACTAGCCTAATGCAAGTCAGGCCTTGACCTTTTGGCACTCTTGCCACGGCCTTCCCAGTATTAGGGACGTGCAACCACACCCAACTAGAATCACACTTCAATAAAACTGTCTTTATGTCACGTTAAAAATAAATTGGGGACAGCGCAGTTAAGGAGAGAAGTCTGAGATACACGAAAGAGCAAACTTATGGAAATTATCCTATAGCAACACAGATGCATAGAAGGATGGTGCAGTGGGTAGGAGTACCTGCTGCACAGACCTGAGGACCTGAATTTGAATCTCCGTGTAAAATATCTGGGCATGGCGGATGCCTGTGACCCCTGGTGCTGGTGTAACCTGTGGTTGGGATCTGGGTCTGCATATTTCCAGGTTCTTGGCATCTGAGTTAAGAGATTAAATAGCCGGGCTGTGGTGGCACGTGCCTTTAATCCCAGCACTTGGGAGGCAAAGACAGGCGGATTTCTGAGTTTGAGGCCAGCCTGGTCTACAGAGTGAATTCCAGGACAGCCAGGACTATACAGAGAAACCCTGTCTCGAAAAACCAAAAAAAAAAAAAAAAAAAAAAAAAAAAAAAAGAGAGAGAGAGATTAAAATAAGAGCTCACAGAAATTCCAATGTAGCAAGCACCCTTTATTCAGAGCAAAGCAATAGAGCAATCGGAGGTAGTACGGTGGAGGGTGACAAGTCAAGGTGCCTGATTATCTTTGAGGCTTCTTTTTACAGGGCTTAAGAAAAAGAGAAGTTTGGTTAACCAGGGTAGTTTGGGTGGTTCTCTATTTTGACTGACAGATTAAGTTATCTAACTTAATTATACATCTCCCTTCCCATAATACATCTGATTTTAATCATATGCACACCTAATTATGTATAGACATAAGATGGTAAATACAGGGTTTTCCCCATAAAAATCTACTCGTTTGCCTTATTGCACATATGCCCCAAACTAGTTCAAGCCAAATCATCTGTCCTACCTTTGTATCTGGATATAACTGGAATATGACTGAGTAGAATCTAAGCTTGATGGTTGCCATGGAGAAGAGACACTTAATCCC